>NC_091747.1:78895003-79112503 GCF_043380555.1 Nothobranchius furzeri | reverse complement strand
GACACAAAGATTTAGCCAAATTAGTGCTTTTGGCTTCTGAGAGTCTTTCTCCAAAGCTACAGCCAGAGTCTCTGGAGGGAGCGACGTGTTGGCAGAGCCAGCAGCTTGGTTTTCATGCTGCTGAATCAGAGAGGGACAGACACGGCCAGGGGACCTGTGCTCATTATGCATCCCATGTTGTATTTTATTTATTTACCCTTTAAAGGAGCTGACTTCAGAGTCCAGCACATCCCTTAAAGGTTTGATTGATTCAGTGTTTCCGGAAGGGGAAAATGAAGATAAAGGTAAACCGTTGGCGCACCCCTCATCCAGAAAATAAGACTCTCTGTCTCTTTTTCTTTTTGTCATTTTAACTCTCTTCTCTCATCTGCCTTGTCACGCTTTAATGGTTTAAAAATACACAAACAGAAGGGTTCTTGGTGTTTTCTCAATATTCTGTGATGAAAAAGGAACCAGGTATAAAATGGGCTGCGTGTTATTTTTAACGGAAATCTGTTTGGAAAGTTATTAAGAATACAGATGAAGGGAATTTACTTGAGCAAACAGAGAACTGAGAGCAAAAAGCACAAAGAATTTTGTTGTATTATCTTTTTCTTTCTCATCGGATAATTTTAAATATATATGAAAACTTGATCTTTGAAAAATATTTTTCTAACAAATGTATGTGCTTGCAAATGTATTCAGTCAGAAAATGATCTTTTTCCCTATCCTCGGTCTGGAAAAGATTATTTTAGATTAGAGTCAAATTTTCCTTGACTTATGCTGGACCACTTCCCATTCAGCATGCCTCTATTACCATAACAATCCATGATTATGAAATTCAGCTCATTACCATCACAATTACACAGAAAAGATGTTTAAAATATTTAGCAACAGTGCTACTCCTGCAGAAATTATTCACTAAAGTGTCAGACGACTGAGAAGATATTTGGAAAATTGAAAAGATGCAACTTCAATGAAGTGGTGCGTCTAGAAGGAAGGTAACAAAATAAAAAATTTAAAAGGCAGCATTGATAATAAAAATTTACCTAAAAATAAAGAATGAATTAGGACTAAATAAGCACACATAAAAGCTACACCTTGCTGAGGTGAACTTTAGGCCCATTCACACACACACACACACACACACACACACACACACACACACACACACACACACACACACACACACACACACACACACACACACACACACACAAGCATGCAGCATTTCCACGCGTCACACTCGATTCCTCCCGACCTCTCTGTTCCTACCTGACATTTTTCTGCTGTAATCGTTTTAAGGCGTTTCGGCTCTCTGACATCTACAACTTTAGCTCCGCTCTTCCCGTCAGCCCCCGCGGTTCACTGGCTTCACTGAAATGGGATTCGTCCTGCTCTTTATTTTATATATTTAATTTTATTTTATTTTATCATATTAAATTTATTTTAGGACGCTCTCTGTCGGTCACACGATTAAACACAAAGTATTTAACCAGAGACAAAATGCGGAGACAATTTTGTACAAATCCAACATGAAGGTTGAATTTATTTGACTGGATTAGACAAGAAAAAGGGCTTTAATTAAGCTAGTCGTTTGTATTGTGTCTTCACAATTTTAATCTCTATCTTCTTAGAGTTTAATGTAGAATTCATTGCTTTCTTAATTTTTTGAAAGATGTGGAGCTCTGTAAAATAAAACAGGTATTTTATTTAATAAACCCAGATTTTCATGGAGAGAAGCGTCCAGTGTCTGAGGATGTGCAAGGAGAAAACCAAACCAGGGCCCGTCATGTCTGAGGTCCCAAGTTAGATAGACCACCCCTCCTGCTCTACTGAAGTGTCCTTGAGCAAACGGTGAGAAGAAGAAGAAAAGATGAGTATAACCTGCTGAGGCCAACCAGCATGCTTGAGCTGAGATTCGTGCGCGTCTGTGCAAAACGTTACTAAACACAACCTAACACCATCGATCAAGTCCAGCTATGGCATCTCTCTCTCTCTCTCTCTCTCTCTCTCTCTCTCTCTCTCTCTCTCTCTCTCTCTCTCTCTCTCTCTCTCTCTCCTCCAACACAGAAAGCCTCATCCCTCCATTTATCCCCACCTTTCACCTAAACTTTCCAGACAGCAGCAAAAAAGACGCACAAACAAGAGAAACCAAGTGTGTTTAAACTTGAACAAAAGGGAATATTTGGGGGACTTTGTGTAACATGCTTCTAATTTCAATTCAAACGATTAGAAATGTACTGCAAGCCACACTAATTGTATATAAAAGTAAACGATTTAATAATTTCAATTAGCAATTAGATAGCACTAGCAGAGTTTAGGACGCGTCTGGGTTTTCAGATGGGATCATGCAAATGAGTTATATTCTGAGCAGAACTTACTGTGCATTGCCGCAAACGGGTCGTGCTTACAGTGAATCTCCATCCTAACAGCCAGGGCTGCAGGGGGGGAAGGGGGTTTAAGCAATGAGGGGGTCTGAAAAACACCACCCGCTTCAGAAAGACTCCAATAAAAAGAAAATGCTTCCCTTGGAAGAAACGATTGTTTGTTTTTTCCTTAATTAAACTAACGAAGTTAAATTAACGGGTACAAATAAAACTTGCAGATATAAAAGAAAAAATGACTGAAACGAGGTGGCGAGTTTTCTCCTGGGAACGGGACAAAACAACGGATTCGGTGCGGTGTCTCCTGAGCCAGAGGAGGAAAGGCGCTCATTCCTTCAGCTGCGCGTCATGTTGTGCCAGTCCCGGGACTCGGAAATCTTCGTTTTCTCCAGAAAAATACAACAAAAATAAAAGCAGAGCAGAAAAGTGAAGATTTTTCCCTTTCTCCCCCTCTTTCTCTCTCTCTTCCCCCTTCTCGGTTCACTGGCTGTGACCTCTGAACTGCACCGATGGAGGGTGAACTCTTCTCAGTCTGTTTGGAAAGATTCGAGTAAAATAAAATAAAAATGAAATAAAAAGACAAAAACTTTTGTTAAAGATCCACTGGTTGACGTGATGCTCCAGGTCCTCTGTGCATTTTCTCGATTAATGAATCGCCCTCGGGAGGTGTGTGTCACGTGAACACTTGACCATTTCCCGTGAACACGGCGTGAGTGCGCACAAGTGTTCACATCTTGATCGACATATTCCAGAAAAAAAGCCAATAAATGAAAACTACAAAAAGTAAAATGCGTAAAATAAGACTTCTGGTTTGCTGCTTGTCCGTGTGTGTGTGTGTGTGTGTGTGTGTGTGTGTGTGTGTGTGTGTGTGTGTGTGTGTGTGTGTGTGTGTGTGTGTGTGTGTGTGTGTGTGTGTGTGTGTGTGTGTGTGTGTGTGTGTGATCTATCGACAGAGCTTCTTGGCCACCCCGTCACGTCCTGAGCTGTGTTTGGAAGCGAATCACTGGCGCTGGAGATAAAAAAGAAGAAAGGAAGTCCAAATTCAAGGTCTACTTTTCTTCGCGCTCAGTCCACAGAACATCGAGGTGTGAATGCGCACATAAACAGGTTTCTTTAACCGTGAAGCGAACAGCCGCCCGCGCCCAGCCTTCCCGGTGGCGCACGGCGCGTTTCAGGACCTGTTCTCCTGCGGACAGCGCCCGCGCTCCCAACCCTCTGGAACCCTAACCTACACGCTGTCCGTCACTCAGACGGAATTCGGCCAATCACCACTCTAAGTAGAGAGTCACGTCACGACCAACCCCAGGTAGGATCGGGCAGGGGGAGGGCGCTGATTGGCTGAAGCGGAAGCCATGATCCAATCACGCGTCGCGCGCTTTGTCCCTTCACCAATCGGGAATCTCGGTGATACGCAGCGGTGTATCACATTTTTTAAATTTCAATTAACCAATAATAAGATCCAAAGCGTTTTAGGGGTTTGCTCTCGATTTATTCATGTCAGTATTAAAAGACTGTCACTAAAAATTAGGCCCTAAAGAACTACAGCAGAGGTCCATCTCTGTTGGATGTAGGTGGAAAAATAAAAAGAGCTTGAGAGGAAAAATCAAACACACACATGTTCAGTTCTGGATCAACATTCTTCCATCCATTTTCTTTGCCCGCTCTTCCACGCAGGGTCGTGGGGACCGGCCCAGCTCCCAAACAACTACGCGCGCGCACACACACACACACACACACACACACACACACACACACACACACACACACACACACACACACACACACACACACACACACACACACACGATAATTTTAAGAGACAACCAACCCAACAGTCAGGACTGTGTGGAAGTCGGAGACAACGCGTGCCAAGGGAGAACATGCAAACTCCATGCCGGAAGGCCTGAAAGCCGGGTTTTGAACCTGGGACCTTCTTGCTGCAACAACGCAGCCCCACTCTATTTCAACATCTGACTGCTTTACCCGTTTTAAGGCCTCTAGTTAACGCGAGTGTCACAGTGATTTCCTTTTTCTCCTTCATACATTTCTACCTAGAGGGGAATCAGATGCAGACATATAAAACATGCATTCCTTCTCATTACTAAATTGATCCAAGTGTATATTTTATAATGCAATGCACAGAGAAGGAGGTAGTTTCAATCCATAATCGTCCCCCCTGATTTGAGAAGTCGCACAAAACCCTCAATTCCGGGATGTGAAGAATAAATAGCCTAAAGCACGAGACAAATTAGAAAGTCCTTTTCCTTTTAGATCATAGAAGAGTTAACCCTCTGCAACGTTAAACCTTCCTGGTTTCTCCAAACGTGTTTCATGAGCATTTTTTAACTCAGGAGGGTTAAACGTGTGGCAGAACCCTCTCAGGCTCAAAATGCGTTTTGATGAAATGACGAACAACCAAGTCCTTCAGGGGTTCCTCTGAGTTAAAAAATGCTCATGAAATACGTGTGTGGAGTAACCAGGTGTGTGTGTGTGTGTGTGTGTGTGTGTGTGTGTGTGTGTGTGTGTGTGTGTGTTTTCGACCCAGCTTCTCTTATTTTCCCTTTTTGAATTTGTTCATCTGCTCATTGTCCAATAGGAAGGCCTTCAGCTGAACACAACCAGACACTCGTTGCTGTGTCATTACGACAGAAACCATTCTAGACCTTTTTTAAATGTCACTAATTGTTTTATGTTGTATTTCCGGCTGTAATACATGAACATTTGGTGGTTTTGGTGGGTTGGATTTATGTTTTCTTGAAGATGGAAATTATTCAACCACTAGGGGGCGCCCAGCTGTGAATTCCGCTCTGCGCGCAAACAGACTAAAGCACGTGCACAAAAGTGCACATTTACATGCTGGAATTAACCAATTTGACTTTAAAGTCTTCTGAGTTTTCAGGTCATAATTATGAGACTGGACACCTGTTAATGACCAGAAAAGATAAAAATGTCATCAATCTTAATTTATCTCATTAAGATATTTTGAAACCACACGTGTATCACTAACATGTGTTTTTAACTCACTGTGGGGAAACGTTTAAGAAAAGAAGTCATATTTAATTTTTTTTGTTATATTTTTCCTGAAATTCCCCTCGAGGCCTCACGCAAACGGATGAATCAAACCAGCTGTGTTTAGCTGTCTTTTTAAATCTGCCTGAATATGAAAGAACATCATTTTTATCAAGGAAAACTTGAATATTTGGATTTAGGTTTTGAAGGCCTGAATGAAGGCCACGATTGGGAAAAATAACTAACGGAAGAAAATCAAATGATTTGGTTCCGGTTATTTTTAACACATCGTACATGAATGAGCGGGTCTGAAACTACAACGTTTTACGCATTTCTACGTAAACCTTCACACATCCAGAGTGATTTTATTTATTCAGATTCTGAAACTCTTGCCACAAAAAGTAAATTGCAGTCATCGCCGTCGTCTCTTCAAGTTGCAAATTAAAAATACAAGCAATTAAAAAAGCCCAAACACAAGCAATCATGTATACAAATTGTTGTTGCTTTAGGGTTGGAAAATCGGAGAAAACTTCCATCAGGGTAGGACGATTTTAATCCGGGGGATCCAACCCCATTACCATATTTCATTACCTCTCCAGAGCTGGAAACGGGAGGGCGCTGCAGGAGGAGGAAGAGGATCCTTCTTTTTTACAGACATTAGCGAGAATGTTGTGATAATCAGGTGGATGCAAATTGAAGGTTATGTTGTTGTTCAAATGTTCCACTTCCATCCAGCCATCCTGAAAGCTTCGACTGTTTTGCCCTATTTTTTTCCAGCGGAGCCACAAAAAGCAATGAAAAATTAATAGCGCATGTTAACTCCACCAGCTCGTTTATTACACGCCCGCTGACTGTAAACATAATGAGAAAGCTCCCGTATCTCCCCTTAGTTGCTCCTTTTTGTGGCTTGTGAAATGTAAAAGTCATGAGGAAATCCTGGGTGTGGACCGGAGGGAGAGTTGCGCAGGTAAACCGTGCAGGCGCCTCTCCCTCATACAGGCCTCATCACATTTGTAATGATTACGTAGAAACCTCTGTCACCTGTCAGGGAGCGCGTGGGTCCGGGTCACCTGACGGAGCATCCGGGGGGTCTAAGTATTAATTTCCTTACAATTTGCTTGCTTGTCTGAGTTTATATCTCTGTTTGTTTCACTTTACCAGCATAAGATCAGAGCGTTGAATCTTTACATTGAAGAAAAAGCGCACAGAAGGAAGAGAAAATTTGTCAAAATAATTCATCTGCTGTTAAAGCTTGACCTTATAAATAAGGGTGTTTCAGCGTGCCCAAACATATTTTATTTGTATTTATTAATTTTATCTGTCTCTCGGGGATTTATAAAAGCAGCCCAATAGTTTAGAGCTCACTGATATATGCGCACTTTTACGCACTGCGCCATCCTGATGGGGGGTAGGAGAGAAGAGGGGTTCCGATAGCTCAGTCTTCACTTGACTCCGCTTTTATAACCAGAGCACGTGCGCAAGAGGAGATGAAGAGGCTGTAGGTATAGGCCATGGGCCCTCAAGGCTCTTCACACCAACAGAGGAGGGCCTCCTTTAAATTCTGATTTCCTCCGTGGTTCTGAAAGGATTTGATTCAATTGGCAGAAATCCCCGCAGCTCATAAAGTTTATCGGGAGTTAGACGCACTCACAAGAAACAATACGATTATAAAAAGACTCATGAACGTCATTTTGTTAGAATCCACTAAAGTATTTTAAGACCATTGAAACACTATTTCTAAATATCTGCCCATTTCAATGAATAACCATAAATACAAGAGGATGATTAAGACAGGTATTTTCTTTCATGTGGTGGTGTGGGGAGAGGGGGGGGGGAATCATAATCCACAGTTTGAGCCTAAAGAGTCTGATCTGCTCACAGACTCCTAATGACAAACGACGTTTTATCAATGCAGACGCAGCATGCAGCAATATGAAATGAAGTGACAGCCATTGGGTGCCATAATAAGGTCGATGGCTTGATTCATTGCTGTTCCAGACCCCGCTGTTTCATGGCTGCACATGCAGACGACTAACCTGTTGAATAAGTCAAAAGGAAGAAGAAGAAGAAGAAGAAGAAGAAGAAGAAGAAGGAGAAGAAGAAGAAGAAGAAGAAGAAGAAGAAGAAGAAGAAGTGACTCGCGACTCAAGCTTCTGATTAAATCAAACTCAGAAAGTGGTGAAACTGTTCTAGGAGCTAAATGACGTGGTAACGTTTACGCCACAGCTTATTGACATGTCTAATAAAGAAAATCCACTGAGATCTTACAACGTCCATCACTTATAGGGCTGACCTGCAAGCACAGCCGAAAACATAGTGCCTTTTCAAAAATTCCTCAGCAGTTTCACTAATTTATTTAATTTTAAAAAGATAATCGTTTACATAAAAGTTATAACACGTTTCTGTTTTGTCATTGTCTTTGTGGATTCAAAATCCGGCGGGCCGTCTGAGCAAGAAGTTTCAAAACTTTTGAAAACTTTGCTAAATCATCCTTGGAAGAAAAAAGAACATAAAGAAAGAAAGTAAACACTTGTCCAGTATTTCAGAGTTTTAGATAAACAAGATAAAGAGAACATGAGGCTGAAGTAAGAGGAGAAAACTTGAGATTATGCGGTGTCATCCTACCTGCTCTCCCCAGCCGTAGCGCGGGACTCTTAGGCCCCTGGTCCATGTTACCGGTTAGAAAGAGAGAAAGGGATGGAGAAAGAAAAAAAAAGAGAAAAAGAACAAAAACTTTTCCCCAATAGTCTTTCTTCCCCTCCCTCCCTCTCTCCCTCCCTCCCGCCCTGTCTCCTCTCACTCCTTTTCCCTCCTCCTCTCGTCCTACAGTACTACTTTTGGGGTTGAAATAATTCGACCCTTCCGCTCCCTTTTGCACTCCCAGCAAGTGTTCACTCAGCTGCAACTAAACGCTTTAGCTGGAAAAAAAGGTTTCGGGGGGAAGCGTGAAATGATCACGCTGAGTAAAAAGAGCCCCTCTCTCAATGTGCGCTCATGTCCTGTCCCTCTACTGCGCGAGCTCGCACACACCAATGAGATGCGCGCCCACGTGCGCGTCTCAAAGTGCGTCTCCTCCATCCTTCCCAGCAGGGCCGCGCCCCCATCATTCGCATCTGTTACTAAGTTCCACTTTACTAAACTTTCTCTCCCCCGCCCCGTGTGTACCCCCCTCTCTCTCTCTCCCTCGCACTCTTCTTGTCTTCACCTCTTTCAAGTTAGATTCATTTCCTCTGGTTCACACCCCGCCGACAGTTCTGGAGGTCAGTGGGGAACATATCACGGCATGCGTAAAACCAGCGCGGGGTTTGTTTAATAGGAGAAAGTTTATCATGAAACGAAGTTAGTGATAATCTCAACTTTTTCCGCCTTTTACAAAAAGAAAAGAAAGGCACTTGCGATAGATTTTTGGTCTACTCTGGCTGCGCACACCTGTTACACACGAGGTTCTTTACGCATTACGCACGGAGAGGACGGTGAAGGCGCTTCTTCAGCCTCAGCGCTCTGCAGAGAGCGGGAGAGAGAGAGCGAGAGAGAGAGAGAGAGAGAGAGAGAGAGAGAGAGAGAGAGAGAGAGAGAGAGAGAGAGAGAGAGAGAGAGAGAGAATGTACCTCATTGTAGCGATGCGCAGCGTGTTTGCCACAAATCTAATAGTTCCGGTGTTCAACACCTGCGCGCGTGCGTAACTCTTCATTTAAATATTCATAACCGAAACATTTAAGTGATATTCGACCTTTAGTCTATGTGGCGGAACAATGACACCAAACATGTGCTTGTTTTTGGCTTTTATCAGCCTTCAGCTGGACCAAGTGATTTTTGTTCCTCGCTACTTGAAATAAAGACAGAGCAGATCTGATCTGCGGTCGATGTCCGTCCAAATAAGAAAGAACACCTTTTTTTAAAGATCGTACATTTTCTTTATAAATCTTACATGCAATATAAACAAGGGTTGGAACGTATGAAATGGAAATGAGTCAGATATTAAACCAATGGCCCGGAGCTTGAGCCGGAAGTGGAATGTATTTGTCAGATAAAAACCTCTGGTTTTATGTTTCTGAAGAAATTGATTCTTGTCTGCGTTTAGAGATTTAAAAGGTAGAAAACGAAATGGAATTTGTTGTACATTCGAAAGCTGCAGCAGTCCCAAAAACACATTTTATTATCATTTATGCCAAAAAGCTAAATCTGTGAAATTAAAATGAGACATTTTTTAAAGGAAAATTTCTTCTTTGGAGTATGTTTCCCTCTCCTCCGTTTGTGTCCTTCAGACAGCTGCATGTCTCAGGGTTCACGCTCTGCACCGAGACAATTGAGTGCGGAACAAAGCGCGAGACAGCGACCCATTTTGCCCTGCTTGTCGCCTCGCGCTGCTACACTACGACCCTGACCTCCGGCTCGCGCCCAAAACATCTAAACATAAACACCGGGAGGGCGAAAAGAGGCAGAGACGCGCCACCAAGAAACCATCATTCAGCGTAGGAACAACTGTCAGTGTGACCCCTCCAGAAACAGGAGAAATATAACAATTAGACAGGTGATGCAAAAGCATGGGACTGGAGGTGATGTGGCCCGCGCAGTCTGCTGCAGGCTCATATTTTCAGCAGCTAAATCTGCCCATTATTCACTGTCTTTATAAGCGAACTCGTGCAAACAAGAAAAAATAAGTCCAAAAAGGAAGAAAACGAACCTAACTGATGAAAAGGTTCAAATAAAATAAAATATTAAGTACAATGTTGGAAGGAATTTTGTGAAAATTAATCTGAAGTGACTTGTCTTTGTGGGTTAACTCTTTTATGCATGAATTATGAAATCTTCAACCATGATTTTTAAACAATTTTTTTCATTCATCTTCAGGTGTGAATGAAACAAATTTCAACAAATTTTTTTTGTAAAATTTTATAATTTACAAATGATTTATTACATGTCCACCTCAGTGGACAGCGTGCATTCTGAGCATGAAATATGTTGGCTTGACTTACTGAAGTCCAAATGGAGAGGCTCACATGCAATAAAGTCTTAAACAGCTGTGCTTAATAGCAAAAACAAATAAATAATAATTTTGAGTACCTGTCCACTGTAGTGACCATTATGCATCGAAGGGTTAAATACGAAATAAGAACAAATTAAAGTTTAAAGTAAAACTAAATATTGAAGAAATGTGATTAAAATAATATTTAAATGGGTTTCATACAAAGTTAACCTCATTTTTATCTTTAGATTACATTTTCAAATAATCAAATTGTTATTATTATTATTATTATTATTATTAGTAGTAGTAGTAGTAGCAATAGCAATAGCAGTAGTAGTAGCAGTAGCAGTAGTAGTAGTAGTAGTAGTAGTAGTAGCAGTAGTAGTAGTAGTAGAAGCAGTAGTAGTAGCCTAGTAGTAGTATTAGTGGTAGTAGTAGTAGTATATTTACAACAAATATTAAAGTATGTTTCTGTTCATCCAAACCTGTCAGTGGATTCAATGTAAATTTTATTTATTCGATAGTTCTAATAATCATTGTTGCATATTAAATCTGGTGTGTGTTTTTCCTCTCTGGATCCTTTCAAAGGATTCACCATAGTTTAGATATTCATCTGTCCTTGTTTGTTTTTCTCCCCCGTGCTAATTAATGTAATTAATATGTGGGGGAGCAGTTGGATCGGTGACCCGAGTTCTGACCGAGCGGAACCGGAAAGAATCGCATTAGTGCACGAGACACAAGAAGAAGAGGGACGATTAGAACAATAAGTAAACACGTAAACACAAGAGGGAAGGCTGCTGGCTCTCTGGGACAGCTGGATATACCTGAAAGACTAAAGTTCAAAGAGCTGCTTGGGTGGGTTCAGGAGGTCAACGGAATGTTTCATTTTAACTCGTAAACTCACAAATTCATCAAGGAGAGGCACAGGTTTAAGTTTAAAGGCTAAATAACTGCAGAGTAAATCATTAATGAACCTAATGTAGTGTTATTGGTGCAGCCATACCCTTTATTCTGCAGTCAGGTCTATAAAAATTGTAATGATTTGTAAATATTGCAGAAAAACAGACATGGGCGATAAATACAATATATTATTTATTTAACTGAATTACATTCAGTTTATAGAACAAACAATAGTATTTATTGTATGATTTGGATTACCTGGAGGGAAAACCATGGAGTAAATAAAGACTAAGTGGTTTTCTGATATTTGACTGAAAATAAAATGAGACAAAAGTTTTTCAAGTCCAGAAAACCTTCAAAAGTGTCTTTTCTGTTCAGTATTTTGTCTTAACATTATTCCTTGTCCCTCACATTTTTCATTTCTGTCTCAGACTCTGTGCTACAGAGCTTACATGTTAGGAATAATCTGCAAACTCTTCAATAAAAACATGTAATGAATAAAATAAAAAGAATAGTGTCAGAAAATGATCAGGAAAAATGCAAAAAAAATACTGTTTTCGCTATAATTTAATTAGAATAAAAGCAAATATTTGTTACACAGTTTTGATGATCTGCAGAGTCAGCAACATTCACATGAAGCTACATGAATTTAAGACCCTAATTACTGAAGCATTTCTAAAAACATTTGACTGAAAATGAACAGATCATGAGGTTTCAGGTCCAGAAATTCCAGAAATATTTCCTCTTCCTCTATTTATTATTTTTTTAATTTAATTTCTGTCTCAAACTTTGTGCTGCAGAACTTTTACTATTCTTTTGCAACCCTTATCTAAATAAACGTATACTTCTTGTTTTGTGTTTCTACTCCGTGTCTTGACGTTTGCAGTGTAAACCTCTCCACTGTTTCACAGAGACTTCACTGGATTTGACATAATGCTATTTTGATCCAATTATGCATCACATTTCCTCATGCTAAGACAGACAAACCTCTCTGCCTTGATGAAAAAAAAATCTCTGCTGCTCATGCTGTTGTCTTTGCCTTCCAATCACTCAGAGCCTCGGAGCGGGCCGAGCTTACCTCTCTATCCTCTGGATTTAATTCAGAGTGGCACTTCAGCGTGGCAACACAAGGTTGCCTTTTTTACAGCTTCCTGCCTGTTGTTGCTTCTATAGTGCCCAGGAGGCTTAAGGGCTGCAGGATGGATTGAGAAATGTGTCACATTATTTGTCCATGAAACATTTTGTGACACAACATGACCTCGGGACCATCTGTATGTAAAGGTAAACATTTCAGCGTGACAATTGGACAAGAGCGGACAAGTTTCCTGTCAATGTGGTTTCCTAGTCACCACTGAAAAAAATCTGCTGTGGCGTGGCATCCTGGTGATGAAATGTATGCGCTGATTCTCTCTCTCTCTCTCTGTTTGTGTGTGTGTGTGTGTGTGTGTGTGTGTGTTGAACTCCTGTCTGCAAATATAATCCCTGTAATCACAAGTCACTTGGTTTTACTGGAAGAGATGCTGGAACAAATTGTTTTATTGCAGCTCTTCAGGATAAAGTTGGTCTTGTATGTCTCCTGTACTCAAAGTGCATCACATTTGGATTAAAAAGCATCCAGAAAGCTCAAAGTGTTAAATCATCTACTTTTCTGGCCGGTGACTGAATTAAAACAAAAGCTGTTTTTGTAGTTAGATAAAAATAGTGACACATCCCTTAATTCCTTGTGCTTTACATCTTTATAACCATCCACCGGTTTACTAAAAAAACATGTCAAACACGGAAGATTGTAGCAGTTAAAAAGAACTTAGTCACACATTTTTCATGTTTTTTTTTCTTTTGCACCAAAATGAAAAAGTCCCTTTAATAGATGAATAATAAATATATTACTGATTGAGTTTCATTACATTGAATTTAACCAACGTGCAGCTGAGAAACACCGAAGAGGTCAAGAAGGTCTGATTTAAACATGAGGGAGAAAAGAGCAAAGGCTTAAAGATTCTCTTCCAGAGTCTCTTTTCTCAGCAGTTGTGTTTCATCGTTTGTCTCCTCCTGCTTGTGACTCTTACACCTGATTAAATAGATGCTCTACGTGGGATATTAACTCCAGAATCTATCAAATCTCTCACTATTTCGCTGCCACTGTCTGATCCTGTGAAGCTACTTGAAGCTGCCATTCCTGTTAGAATTAATGAAAATTTAATGTCGATAGTCAGTGACGGAAACAAATAAAACTCGCACTGCAGTGAAATACAGTTGTTCCTGAAAAGGATTCAGACACGCTCGGGTGATGGATAGTGGCATTTTTTGTTCACAAACAGTGACCCGGGTCAGGTTCTTTGTTTTTCACAGGGTTTGTTGTGGTTTATTGATTATATGATGTCAATATGTTGGATTGATTGGACAGAATACAGAACGTTTGTAACAGAACTCAGAGGATCTGACTCTACCAGCCGATTCCTACAGCCGCTGTTTTCTTTTCTATTTGCCCTTTTAGTCTGGCTAACACAGTAAAAGTGTTTAAATCCCTATTAAATGTAAAACTTATTTCTATTTAAGCAGACTGCTGATAATTGCCCAAATTATTTAGAAAACAAAATTTTAAAAACGGACCTAAAACAGTTTATTTTTATTTTTACATTTTTATGTCAAATCCAGACATCTCATCAACTAGAAGAGAGATGAGAATTTAGCTTTTTTTAAACCACAAGGCAGTCTTTCTGCACATAAATGACCATCAGCTTTACCAATAAATGACTGACTGAATACAAAAATCTCTCTTGATAAAAGATTTGGAACAAAGTGTTGTCGCAAAATGGAAGACTGAACCAAGACGGCACATTCGGATGCCACCAAATGAGAGCAATGACATGCTTCTTTTAACTCCCTCCTCTCAATAAAGATCACTCATCAGGCAGAACCATCCCCTCTGGAATGTGTGATTGGAAATTGAGGGACTTTAAATTCCGGTCCTGGACACTCCATTCATCTTCAACACACCACTAGTCTGGGCACCACTGGCCTGGAGATGAACCACTGAACCAGATGCCTCCATTCAGCCAGTTGCTTCCATTTTTGAAATAAGAATAGTAAATACCAACAAATGCATGGATCCCCAAATAAGGCAGGCACACCACAATCTCATTGAGGCAGTGAGGCATTCCCAACCTGCATCAATTTGGAGCAAAATAGGGAATAGGGAAGGAGGAGGCTTCCAGAAAACAAAACAGTAGCAGGAAAACACTTGTGTAGTAGACTTGAGAGATGCTGTCGCGTGAGGTTGAGTCTACCGTTTGGGAGGCAACAACCCAACTCTGTGATGGCCTTTTCTGTGGTGACACGCATGGAGAAACCTTTGGGATCAGATGGCATTCCTTATCATATTGCCATTTCCTTATTCTCATTCTAACAGCGTCAGTTATACAGAGTTCACCATTAGGATACAGAATGAAGGGAAAGATGGATGTAAATGCAACACTCTCTGCATGAGAACCAGAATTGCATGATTTTGCTGTATTCAGTGCCTTCTAAATATGACTGATGGCGACAGGCAGGCTGTAGAATTACATTTACATTTAGATTTACATTCCTATCAACTCATAATGAGCCTGGAGGTCTGTGGAAGTCACTAACACAAGCACGTTTTTTGACACTTTATAATATTTGTGCCTTACTGATGAAAAAGGGAATGGTCTTTGTAGGTAACAGAGCTGTCATCTCTTGTCTGCGGTAAGACATTGAAAAGGAAGCGGCTGAAGACATTCATACATTTTAAAATCAGTGCCTAAAATTGTAATTTTTGAGTAATCTGAGTACAATGAATAGCTGCCAAATACTAAAAGTGTGTTTGACTGTTTTCCAATACAGGGACCTACAAAGTACTCCAAAGGCTTTTTTTAAAAATACCTATTTCACATATATATTTTTTCTCAGTCTCAGTCTGGAGAGGGTCCTCATTCTGTGGAAGATATGGTGCCGGTACCAAAAACAACACACCCTAATGAGCCAAACCACTTCAGAACCATTGCCCTGACTTCACACCTGATGTAGACCATGGAGATGATCATACTTCATCAACTTCGCACATTAGTCAGTGGATTGAGATACACTGTAGTTTGCCTACTAGCTAAACATTGCGGTGGATGGAGATCTGCTGCATTGAGCCTTCTCTCACCTGGAAAGTGCCAGGAGCACTCAATTCAGATCAATTCAATTCAATTCAAAATTCAAAATTCAAAAACACTTTATTAACCCCAGAGGGAAACTGATTTGACTGTGAGAGTTATGTTTTTTGATGTCTCTCTCAGTGCCAAGTGGGAAGCTGGCACAATTGGGAGACGTTGAAATTTAGCCGCAAAAATTACTATCAAAACAGTTTAGATGGAAAACAAAGCCATTTTAAATATAAACAAATTAAGATACAATAATACTTGAACTTTATTTTAGAAGAGCAGCTGGCTCTCAAGGTGTCGGCAGGAAAAGACTCCCACCCTTGAACAAATTTATCTGAGGACCCTTGTGCATGGGTCTGGATATTGAAACAGTGAAGGTGTACAAATACCTGGTGTTCTCATCCACAACAGACTGGACTGGTCAATGAATGCAAATGTGCTCTACAAAAACAGTCTAAGGCATCTTCACCTGCTAAAGCAGCTTAGATCATCTGGGGAGAGCAGGTCTCTTTTAAGGACCTTCTGTGACACTGTAGTAGCATCTGTTATCTTTTGTGTTGTGTGGTAGGTGCTGGTGTGAAAAAAATGACAGACAGGTACACAGGGGAAACTTAACAAAATGGTCAAGAGGGTCAGCATCACTTGTCTAACTGACAAATTGTCAATTAAACTGCTGTTACTAATTTGCAGCTTGAAAGTACATTATATAAGTCACAAGGATCATTCACCCTTGAGTACATATCTCTATGCATATTTATACCTTTTTGTGCATTCTCTGTACATACAGTATTTTGCTTGTTTGATTGCAATGTATATAGAGCAATTTGTGTCTTCTTTCTTTATTTTACTTTCCTTTTTCACTATAAACTATGTAATTCTTAATTTCTCATTTGTGGGATAATGAATAACAAAAATGCTTGCAGCCTTTTGCACCAGCTACAGGCACGACATATATATATATATATATATATATATATATATATATATATATATATATATATATATATATATATAAATATAAAACATTTATTTATTTATTTATTTATTTATAAAACTAGCTTTCTCCTCTCTAGGTAGTGCGCAGGGAAACTTCACTGTCGGTCACCTAATTTTGGGCGGACAAACCCGGAAGTAGTTTGCCTTCTCCGGTCTGGAAACAGATGAGAAGCTGGGAATACTTAATTTCATTGATAAAGGTAAGTTTGTGCCTAACGACTCATAAATTGAGGCACACTGAGAAGTCGCTTTAATTGATACTATGTCAAAGGCGTGTTTTCTTTTATTTCGTGTTTGAGATTGAAGTACGTCATTGTTTACATCCGACCGGCTACTTGTAGACACGTGCACGTGCACACGCAGCAGTTCACTTGCTAACAGCATTAGCCGACCTGTGAACGAAAATCTACAACCGTCACCTCTCAGTGATGGAGTATCTGCTTCCAGTGTGCTTGTGTGAATTTGACGAAATATTTTACAGGAGTAATAGTTTTGTTGATGAACGAGCATGCTAGTTCGTTAGCCAGTCGGTGTTTACCGTCAGAGATGGTATTAGCTAAATCAAATGCGGTTTGGTGTGACGCATTTTCGCCTTCGCTGTGTTTCTCTGTTATCTTAGAGATCGTCTTGAGCAATCTGTACATGTACACTTTGTGACTGCAAGTGAAGCGGTTAAACATTTCATCTTAATTCAGCGACACACTGTCCTTGAAACCACCAATAATGTCTTCCGGTTGTTTCTTTATGTCCTTATTTTAAATGTTACCAGTCTTAGCAGCAATAGAATGAATGTTTAGCACTTTTTAGTGACTTCCAGAATTTTGTCTGAGTTGAGCTAGTTGGAGTGTTTTGTCTTTAATGCTAGAGAATTGGCCACCCTAGTGTCGTGTTTACATCACAGCTGGAGTTACTGACTTTATTGGACCCAGGAATTAATTGAAAATGTTGTTCCCTCTGATGGTAAAAGGACAGGTTTGGACAGGCTGTGTTGTTGAAGAGCAGCAGTACAGTTAACATGGTTGATTATTTATTCCTATGACTATTTTCATTTTAATTTGTGAGGAAACTGTTTTAGTCTTGTAAAAAGAGAGTTGTCTTTTTCTATAATAATACAGCACTTACAGTGGCTCTGAGCTGAGTGGAGCTTTAATTAGATAGATTAAATAAAACCAGTCACCATTGTCGATGGATTGTGACTGTTCTGCTGCTTAAGAACATGTTAAATCCCACCTCAGCAAAGAACCATCGGTCATTTGTCACCTCCTTGTTCCTGTGTGCTTCCATACTTATATAACTGTTGCCCCTCACCAGGCTTTAAGACTCTACTTTCTGTCCCTCTAATCCCTAGTGGTCGGCTTGTGACCATGTAGCGTGGCGTTTATGCAGCGTGCACGGCCAGGGGGCCAATCATCTCCAGCCATCATGGCACAGACACGCAGGACTGGACAGAGCAATGGGCCGGTGCTCCTTCCATGTCCTCGTGTGTGTGTGTGTGTGTGTGTGTGTGTGTGTGTGTGTGTGTGTGAGGCAGAGAAAGACGGATTTAGAAAATTAACAACGCAGTGTTTTATAGAGTGCAGTGAGTAGATTTACCAGTTTCTAACATAGTTGTTCTAGGCTGAGTTTTGTCTTTAGATGTTGTTGAAACCATCACCTGCCAGGCGATAAGCCTCGGTTCACTATTGTTTCCTATCAGCACGGTCCTGATGGAAAAAACTGCAGGTTCAAGTCGTACTGCACATGAGTCATGCTCTCTCAACTTTGCTAACAAGGTCTTATGGTTTTGAGAACAAAAAGTAAGTGTCTAGTAATTGATCTTGGCCTGAATTCATCTCTGATCTATTGTTCTGTCGAGATGAAGAACTCTAGAGCAAAAGTGAAATGCATCATGAAAGCTGGAGATACGTCTTACTCTTATTATTATTATTATTATTATTATTATTATTGTCTGAAACGTACATGATCATGAGAAACGTCACCAGCAACCCGTTAAACTTTTACTTCAACAAATACCAAGCCTCTGATTTTAAATAGGGGCAAATTCAACTTTGTTCACCATCTGATTGCAAAAAGCTGGAATATTTAATTATTTAGTGCCTTTCTGAAGCATTTAGGTGACCAGTATTTAAAATGAGATGTGCAGTGGAAATAAAATGCACTTTGGAAGATAGAAATTCAGTTAATGCCTTTCAATTTTGAGAAAAAGTTCACTCATTTGTAGCACAAAACTATTTGAATTAAAATATCACCGTGTAGTTGACTTTAGAAAAAGATTTAAAGCAAACACTTCGCTGGTCTACAAATAGACAGCAACACAACATGTTCTAGAATGTTTTTATTAGGCCTCAAACTATGATGAAGCCTTCAACATTTGGGTTTCATGACATAATTGCAAACAATTAGCAACTTTTCTACACGTTTCTTTGGTACAAGTTTCTCACAATGCATCTTTTTTACACTCAGTATTTTCACAATTGTTTTGCCACCTCTCCTCAAGTTGTCTAACATTTATCACACTGGAATCAGGTTCGACAATTTTGAAATGAACTTTTGACACGATTTGTTTGAATATGTTAAAAATTACCCCAACTTAAAAGAGACCTGTGACTCGTAAGATACATTAGAGTCTTCTAAAATGTTTTCTGACATTTTGGGATCTCATCCATCAGTACTTGTTGCTGTTTGTCACTAATAGTTACAGCTCAGTAGATTAATTTAAAAGGCAGCTAAAACTTTTAAACCTGCTCATGTTTAATGTATGTTTTTTTTTGTTTTTGTTTTATATATTTATCCTCTGGTTTATCATTAGCAGCAGTGTCACATATATAAAATGGTACTTATTTACATTCTAGTTATAATAGTTTTAACACAGAGAGGGAAAAAATATGAAGCAACTACTTTGTAAAATGCTTAAAATGACAAAACTAAAGAAACTAATGTTTTTTTTATTGATACAGTCAGCCTCTGGATGCCACCGACTCCTCTGCTGTGAGCAGAGCGAATGTGTGGTCTTTGGGGGAAATGTATAGCTCCATCCAAGACTTCAAGATGTTAGAAGATGATCTCTACCGAGAGGATGGAGGAGACTCTGAAGTGTCGGAGATCAACAGTGAACTGGAGTTCCACCTCTACAGCCAGCTTCACTACTCCTCCAATGCTCTGGAGCTGGAGGATGATGAAGAGAAGATTTTGGAGGACCAGCAACTGCTCGAGAAGACCAAAGACGGTGACGGAAAACCGGAATATCCCAAAGACAGCAAGCCTCCATCACCTGATGATCACAGTTACCAGAAACACCTGAAGAAAAAAAAAGTTGTGAAACAGAAGAAGAGACAAACTGTCTCCAAAGGTCCGAAGCTGTCATCATCTGCCTTTGAAGAGGTTATTGTGATTGACTCCAGCCCAGTCGTCATCTCCATCTCTGAGAGTGATTCTTCAAATGATGATGGCATCTGTGCCATGAAGACCTCAACTCCAGGTCGACAGGTAGAAGCACAATGTGCCTTAAGCTATGTCCATATAGTTTAGATGATGCAAACAGATTTGTCATTTTTATTCAGGTGAATATCTGAAAGACTTACTTTGACTTTTAATTTGTGAGATTTTCTTTTCCATCTTAAAGGTGTGGAAAACTGAAAACATTTTTTATGATTATTTCTGGATATAATTGATCACTCTGAGTTTTTCATGCAGGTTGAACAGGAAAACAATCTTCTACATCTATCTCCTACATTAGCTTTTGATAGAAAACAGACAGTAAAACTCATGGACTCACCCATTTTGATCCACAATGGGAAAGGTTGTTGTTAGGGCTGCAACAACGAATCGATAAATTTGATGAAAATCGATTACTAAAAGCGTTGGCAACGAATTGCGTCATCGATTCGTTGTGTCGCACAACTCTTCCAAAAGCGCCCCCCCCCCCCTTCCCGCCCGCCATTGCGCGCAGACCAGAGCAAGTCAGATCAGCGCGAGGGAGAGCCGCAGATCAGCGCGAGGGAGAGCCGCAGATCAGCGCGAGGGAGAGCCGGCAGATCAGTGTGAGGGAGAACCGGTAGCGGCAGATCAGCGCAAGGGAGAGCCGGCAGACTTGCGCTGCTGCGAACCGGTTCCGCATTGTTGCACAGCGATCCAGGCTGCTGCTTCCAGCGCACGGTCCATTCTCAAAGTGGCGCAACCAAAAAACTATAATTAGCACACGATCGTTCATGTCCGCACATGTTCTCTATTTTCTGTCTTATTTGTGCCTGAAGCTCGCTACTGCGGAGCTCATCACCTGTGCTGTGGTGATGTCACCTCACGCAGCATTGAAAACGCGCTCTGCGCTTTTCGGTCAGGAGATTCCTTTGATCTGCTCAAAAGTAACTGATGAGGGGAAAAGGTAAGAATCCAGGCAACAGATTTTCTGGAGAATTAAGAGGAGATGCAGGAAGATGAGAGACAGACAGGACAGGAAAATATAGTTGAATAAAAACAAGAAAACAAAACAAAGTGTTGAAAAGTAAAATGTAGGTAGATTTATCACCACTACACGTTTTTACCTGTAAAAAACAAAGTTCTACACATGTCATATTTATACATCTGATACAATTCAGATCGCCTTCAAAACTCAGTCACACACCCAGGGCCGTTTCAAGACATTTTGGGGGCCAAGGCAAAATGCCCCCCCCCCCCCAATAACTGGGCTCCCCAGAAGCCTCTGTGTAATTCATGCCCTCTCCAGTAGTGTTAGTTATATGGTGTTTATAAAAGCCCCTCAGACATTACTGACATGTTCTAATATTATCAGATGAAAAACTAAATTATCAGACATGCTGTCTCATCTGCTGCTTTTCTAGACTTGCAAAAAGTAACAAAACCATTTGAAAGCCACTATTTGTGGATTCTCTGAAAGTTTCCATGGAGTGTGTGACAACTTATTTTTTCATTGATCCTATCGTCTAATCTCACAGCTGAAACAAGCATCCTTAATAATCTGTGCACAGGAAGCTTACCGATGCTGTAGTAAAACAAAAGGTATAATAATTTATTATTAATAAAACCTTGTTGCAGCACTAAAGCAGAAAAATTAGATTTTGCATTAAATATGCAAAATATTTACATATGAATTGTTTTAGAGCCCTTTAATTGGCAGAATCTGATATTAATTTAGTTCTTACAAAATATGGGTCCCAACATGGTTTGTGTGGCGTTGCCATAGTGTGACGTCATAGGCACAGATCCCCTGTCCTCTTGTTTGGAAATGGAAATATGGTCACCCTACATTAAACAAACTGTCCACCCGGGCTTTTGCACTGCACAGAGACGCTTCGCTGCCTACGACTGAACGTCAGTTGAGAGTCAGTCTCATGCAGACTGACCAATGAAGAGAGGGCCTCAAGTTAAGACCCTCTCCTCATTGGTCAGTCCACACGAGGTGGGTCAAAGGTTACTCTGGGCGGGTTACGTGTTGTCAGGCATTCAAGTATTGAGTATATTTACTGCATATTACAGTAAAATATTCTGTATGTGACCACATTATGGTGATCCTTGGGTTGTGATGATGGAGCCCTTGAATATTGTTGCCCAGGGTACAACAAAGTGTTAATCTGGCCCTGGTTCCGCCATCACATTCCCGCAGAAACTGGTTGATCACACCGGGGCCAGACTACTAGCATGTGATTTTACAACCACAATGTCCTCAGAAGCAAAAACGCTTTTAAAAGGGAGGGAGGAGTCCTAACTGTTGCTGCAGGCGTGTTGTGTGAGAGTGCAGTTATATACTGGTTAATATATTTTTGGGTTCAGTTGCTTTCATGTGGCCTAATGTGAGTCTATTTGGGATCATTGGAATGATCAGCAGCATTTCTTGATGTGACTTTATGGCATTTGCCCAGGGCATCATCGCAAGGAGGATGGCATTCATTTACTTTTGTTTTATTTGGTATTTTTTCAGTCATTTTTGGAAATAGTGATCAATTTTGATTAATTCACAGCCTATGTTTAATTACATTTAAAATAAATGTCAACAGATGAGATCAAACAAAACAGATGAGAATTGCCCTTAAGCTGTTTAACTTGGACCAAGCATTTTAGGTCACAGATAGATGTAGCTTAGGGTCTCTGTCTATACACCTTATAAGACAATTTAGGTGATGGCATGTTGTTTTTCTGCTATTGAACTGTTTTCTAATAATGTTGTGTTAAGTAAAGTGAAGGAAGGAGAGAAATAACGTTTCCCTAGCAGTTTTTAAAAATTTCCCCATGTAATCCAATTAATCGATTAATCGTGTCGAGACCCCATCCGATTAATCGATTATCCAAATAATCGTTTGTTGCAGCCCTAGTTGTTGTTATTTTAGCATCTAGGAATCGACAGAGAACGTCTCGGCTAATAGAAGCTAACTGTTAGCATTAGCAACCTGAAGGCATAGCAGAACACCTCCATGCTTGAGTTATTTGTGGAGATAAAACATCCATGTCGCAGGGCAAACAGAGTCAGTGGTGTCGTGTTACTGTTATCCAAATTCAAAGCGAGATGTCCAAATATCAGGAAATAAGACTCTGATGTGGCATTCTGCTAGTTCCTGAAATAGATTCATCCGAGCTTTTCATAATCGATTAATCTGTCTATTATTGTTACGATTAATATATTAATCAGTTTTTGTTAATAATCTACAAAATAACCCGCAGCAGTAGAAACCCGGAAATAAGTCATTCTTTTTTGCAGTTATATGTTTTAATGCTGTCGAACACCTCGCAGCACACTTTGAACAAAATAAAAGTTTCATATTTCTTGCTCGTTTGAACACTCTCAAAGTTAAAACTTTTGTAGATATTAAAGTATACAAGTATAACTATGCTGCGTTTTATTCATCCACGCTCCGCTCGCCTACATATTTTTTCATGCAGTTGTCCTTTTTCAAGTGGGGAACATAGTTATGGGTTAGTGCTTTTTTTTCTCTGGATGAGAACATTCTTATAAACAGATGTGCTAAATTTGGCAATTGCAGGATACACGACACAGAGACATCTAGTCAATAAGCTGTAAAACACAATGAACGTTGGTACGCTACAAAGATACCGTGTAAAGTTGGACTTTAACAAACTCTGTGAAAGAGCGAAATCACAAAAAGTGATCTGCGTTATAGTGAGGGACCACTGTATTTAGCGTGTTTATTCTCTTATTAGGTGTAAGTCACTTAACGGGCTGGCCCTTCCCGCTGCATCAACACCGACATGTTTTCGTCTCAGATGTTCATTTAGAGAAGTCAGGCTTCCGTGCCATGCTAGATCATTTTGCATATTTTGCAGGTCACCCGTCATTTCATGGCATCTAAAGTGAAGTGCTCCCATACTTTTGATGTTTTTGTTTGGGTTTTATCGTTTCTGTTTTTCTCCTGTATCTTTTCTTGCTCTGCCATCTTGCTCAGTGTGAGCATGCGCGTCCACAGACATATATTGATACATCCCCTATTGGCCGCTCGGGCGCAAGAAATGCGGTCGCCATCTTAGATCGGTCGAGCTTCCAGCAGACACGAACCATGACAGCAGCAGTTAACAGGATGCCTGAGTTCTGCAAGTGGTGCTCGCTGCAGAACCACAAAGGCGGAGCTGCACCAGAGTCAGCCCCGCCCATTCCAGAATCAGCCCCGCCCATTCCATCAGAGTCAGTCCAATTCCTTCCAGTTGTCAGACTTAATAGCAGACTGGAACCAAAGAGGGTGTTATAGCTAATATCATCTAAAATGCAAGATTGAGGACGGAGTTGAGAGGTTAATAGAACCGTTTTTGTAAAGGTTCCATATAATTAAAAATCTAACTTTTGGAACTTTTTATCATGTTATATTGTCTTTTCCTCATAAGAAATACGCGAAAGCCATTTTTTGTCTCATTCATGCATTTTCCTCCCATCTCAGCTTCAATTTCGTCTCCTCCCCCGAAGCGGGTCTGGTCTTGGTTCTCAAATCTGGATATTCTGTGAATTTTCTGACAAATTATTTCTGAAATGACTTCTACTGAGACACCACCGAAAAACCAATCATCCTATCTACAGAGACACACTGGATGGCACAATTACATGTGACGCCACTAGCTTGTTATCAGATGTAGTGGTGAAGTGGTTATGCAGTCAGCTTGGCATGTAGTTTTGCGCAGGTTCGCCTCCCGGTAGCGGCGCAAACCTTTTTCTTCTTTTCTAGCTACACTTGCCACTACTACGTTTTTAACCATTTATTGGTATACCGTTTAAAATATAATGACTCGTGTGTTATTTTTTTAATTTATTCGTTTATTTAGCCAGTGTGAGTCCATTTGTGAGCAGAGTTTAAACTAAAATGCTGTTTAGGAACGACCAAATTCAAAGAACTTTTAGAGACATAAATGTTTTGCAGAAAATAAACATTACAACTAAAATATAAACAAATTAAATGTTTCAGCTGGCTAAATAGATTGCTGCCGACCCCACTGAGAGTCGAACCAACATCAGCTGAGGGGAAAGCAAAACTTAAGTTTGACGATTTTGCCACTAGACTACCAGAGCCCATTAAACAATTGTCCTTAAATGCTGTTGTAGTCCGGTTCTGTTGGAGTGGCTACGGACAGATATTCGCTAAAAGAAACCTTTTCATTTTGGGATATATTCAGGCTTGGTCATGTAGCAAGTAATATTTATCTTGCTTAATTGGAGCATAGAACATAGTATTAACATTTGTAAACTAGTAAAAGCCGTAATTCATGTGGGTCAGATTAGTTTGCGATAAAAAAAAAAAACAAAACAGAAAAAGTCAGTGGGCTAGGTTGTTTGCCTGAGTGGGCGGGGCTGACTCTGGTGCAGCTCCACCTTTGTGGTTCCGCAGCGAGCACCCTCTCGAGTTCTGTGCGGTCTGATCCTGCTCTAATCGGCGGACAGTTGACACTATAGCTCAGGGGATTACTTTTCACAAGTAAGTTTTTTTGTTGTTTGTATTTTTTAAATGTAACTTTGCTGGACTGTATTTGTCCCCCAGCAGCACCTTCTAGTCCACTAACGTTAGCTTCATGTTTACTGTTGCTGTCTCCTTGACAGTTAAGTTAAATTAGACTTTATTAATAATTTATTCCTTAACACTGACTTATATTACAGTTGAAACAAAATGCTGCCGTAGAAACCAAACAAATCTTCCTGGTATCAGATATATCTCATGTCTCTGACCCTCCTCTCCTAGACTGGAGAGTTAGCTAACATGCTGGAGAGACGCTTTTCGGTTTCACCCTTTGAAGAGTTTTGGTTCATTGTCATCAGAAATGCAATTTTTAGGTTAAATAACGATTCTGAGAATATCTAAGGATAAAATAAACAGAAGGGTAGAAATAACACAATCCAAGATGGCAGTGCCATCGCTTGTCAGTGCCCATAGGCAGTAGCAGTCACGGGGGGTCTACCTATGTCTATGTGCATGGTACATCATAAAAAACAAGGATACCTATTGGCTGATTTCTTCTTCTACTGCTCCACTGCTAGATTGTGGCTCATTACTGCCGCACACTGACCGCAAATTTAACAGATTGTAACTGATGTAAGAGACTGTTAAAAATAGACCGCTTACGGTAAAAAGTGATTATAAAACTACTAATCGATGGCAAAAGAAGTTGTCAACTATTTTAATAATCGATTATAATCAATTAAATTGATTAGTTGTTTCAGCTCTGCTGCAAATGTATTGCATAAATGAGTGTCCCACACCTTTAAAGGAAACAAGTCTGGAACAGGTCTATGATGAACATCCTGTTAGATGTTTGCAGACGTTACTATGATTAGGCCATGTGTACCTCACTTGGCTGTAACTGTTGCTGACAAATTAAAAATGGCATTCATGTGGGAGTTTCCAAAATGTTCATAAGTGTTCACCAGTGTTCCTAATTTCCACACACAAGTTGCAGGGCCTGGATGTCATGTTAAAGTGGTTAAAGCTGCAATAGCAAATTTTGTTTTATTCATTTAAATGTTGCCAACTGCCACAACAGAATATCAGCAGAGGAAATGGAAGTTTTCTACCTCAAACATGAACAGATGCTTCAGAATAACATGCAGAAGTTTAAAGATCTGACGGTTTGATTTTAATCAGTTGTGGGAAAATGTTCGTGATCATTTTGTGGCAGCAATGGGTGTATGGCAAGCAGTTATGTCTCATCATCATCAGCTTTATTTATATAGCACTTTTAACCATTGAGCTGATGCACCATATCACTTATTATCAAAACATATTAAATACAAACGGCAAGTGGCAACAGCAACTTAATAAAACTAATGAAGGAAAATAAGTTCATTTATCACTTTTCGCAGATAGAAATTACAAAATGCTTTTCAGACAAACAATAAAACTAGTACAATGAATAACAGAATTACAAGAAAACATGGAACACTAAAATTAAGAAAACTAAAAGAGAAAAGTGACCAGTGGGTGGGAGGGATTATTGAAAAACAAAATGTATGTGAATCAAAACCATATAACTAGTACAATGAACTACAAAAATTGAAAGTAACAGGGAACTACTAAAACTAGAAGTAGGGAAAAAGCAGAAATTATGTAAACCAAAACAGAAAAACTAGTAGAGAGAACTACGAAAACATACTAAAACTAGTAAACTGAAAGTGAGGGGGACGGAGTATCAAAATACAAAAATAATGAAAACCAAAACAGTAAAACTAGCACAGAGAACTACAAAAATGTAAGGTAATAGCGAAGTACTAAAACTAGATACCACTGATGTTGGTGGCTAGGGCTGAACGATTCTGGAAAGGAATCTAATTAGCTGCTAGCCAAAACTCAGTGGAGTTAAATTCTCTTACGGTTTTCTAGCTTTACTAAAATATCTCTCTGTACTTATTTCATTGATGGCAGTTTTTACTTTTTATTAGACTCTAGGGCTGCACAATATATCGTAAATATATCGTTATCGCAATATCAGCACGCACGATATGCATATTGCAAAGAACAGATAAATATTGCAATGAATGGTGTGCTCAAATGTTTGCTACACATAATGTATTCTGTCAGTCAAATGGAAGTATTATGTTTTTTTTCAACAAATCAAATAGAGCTCTTCACCCATTTGGCCAAATGGGTGGGTTCTCATAGGTTAGATGCCCACCTCCGAGGCGGACGGCACTTAATTTTGATGGTTAGCAAACGCCTGAGTTAGCTTCATTAGCTCTTTCTGCTGATTTTGCTTTTCCCGGGATCCACTGATTGCCTTTTCTTGTTCATTTTTTTCGCCTTTCCTCATATCTTTTACTTTTCTCATTTTAATGTTTTTTTAAATTGCTTTGTTTTTGATCATTTTTGTTCCTGAGTTAAGTTTTATTTATCGCAAGTAATATCGTCATCGCAATATTAATCATTGTTATCAAATATTGTAGGTTTTCCTTATTTCATGCAGCCCTATTAGATTCCAAATGTAATCAATTGGCACGTTCCTAGTTCGTAATTTGTAAGAAAGTAATCAACGATATTAGCATTAGCATCCCTATGGGTTTTTCCATGTATATTAGCACTGTGCTAATCACTTTCCAGTCAGATCGCTGCCTTTGCGATTAGAAAAGTCTCCTTTTGTCACATCGCTATTTAATTGCATATGCAATTAATCGTTCAGCCCTGGTGGCGTCATTTCCGTTTATCTGCGGGCAGCAGAGGATGATATCACCTACTACTGCCTGCGCCTTTCCTGTGTGTTGGTTGATCAAGTTCCATGAGTGGGCCTTCATTTCTGTTCATGTTCCTTATCTAAGTAGCTTTTTTGATCAACGGAGAAGGGGCGGGCAATAGAAGGTGAGATAGTCATCTGCTACCCACAGATAAATGGAAGAAACGCCACCAACTTCAGAAGTTGCTCTGATGAGGGCAGCAGTAGACGTCGAAACATGTCAGCAAAGGTAAAAACGAGCTTTATTTTCTCTGTGAATGAACCACAAAAAAATGTGATCGGATAAAAATCACTGAAACAAACTAAAAAACATGTTCAAAAGAGTTTGAGATAATTTGGCCTTCCATGGCCAACATGGGGTCCCAGATTTCAATAACAACTTTTTTGTTGCAGGATATAGCTTGTTGCTTCTACCTTAAGGTCTCTCATTGGTCTCAAGTGCGACTGTAAACAGCTAGGTAATTACAAACTTCTTCAGGTTTTTTTCCATTTCACGGGTGAATAATCGTTCCTATTTTCAGAGTTTTTCCGCAAGGTATTCTTCAAGCTGCTCAGTCAGTGCGTTTACATGTGCATCAGAAAACCGAAGTAATACCCTCAAAAGACTTGCATAAGTTTTTTAAAATGCATGTAAATGTTTTAGTCTGGTTGAAGGTGAACTGGTTTTAATCGAGTTGAAGCACCCAGATAATGCGTTAGCAATCCAAGTACATTCCGCATGTAAATGGGTCAGCCAAAGTAAACTGGTAGTACGCTCGCATCACAGAAGTGATGAGACTGCGTAAGCGGTCTTCTGACAAGACCATTGTCACAAAGCAACATGTGTAACACAATAAAACAGCACAGTATATTCCATAGAAACTTTGCTGCAGCGTTGTTGTTGTGCATCCCTTCAGCTGTTGTGCATATCCTGTTTCATTTTTGTCTGCTTCACTCCCACCAGTCTAACCGGTAGAATGCTGACATGAAACGGGGCGTGTCGCCACCTACTGTACCGGAGTGGAACACACTTGATTTGAGAAGCCGGTTTTCTTATGCGCATGAAAAATAGGATAAAGACCCCCAGCTTATTACAATAAGATCGAACCGGATCGACTTAGACGTCAGTCAGTGCGCATGTAACCGCTCTTACTGTCTGTCAGGCAAGTAAGCTTGACTTCGTCCGTCCTTGCATGCCTGTTGGAGAACCCTTGCACCAACGGATAATGGCATTGTGTGTCTCCGTACCAACAGAGAAGAACGTAGATCCGTACCAAAACAGATGGAGAAGTATAAAATAGGCTTATCACTGAGTGTGTACCAAACAAGGTCAGGATCCATGCGGCTTCTGCAAAGAACGAAAATCATTGAGTCCAATCCAAGCGTTGCATTGCAGAGAAGATTGGGATGCAGGATATTTCTGATTTTGGGTTTTAGATAGTCATGAAGTTGAAGATATTACATGAGCCAGAGGGCTATCTGCTTTTTTTCTAAACAAGCTCATGTTGCATCATTCTGTCTGCTTCATTTTTTGTTATTAATGACAGGGATATCAGGTCACAGAATATGATAAGCAGCTCCTCACGATACATCTTGTTGTTATCACAGGAACTCAGGAGCAAAGTTGTGGAGACTTTCCACACATGATCCGCAGCTTGTCCAGTCCACATCTCTTCCACACTGTGTAAAAGAGGCTTTAGACTCACCGTGACATCAATAATAAGAAGTCTACTAGCATTTCTTAGTACTCCTAACAGTACTTGGGAAGACTCAGTCAAGTATTTAAAAAAAAGCATAGTTCATGTATTTTGCTATTGAGTGTCTCACGAAAAATCTGTTCTCTTTACACAAGATGACTTGTGCTATATGTCACATTTTACTTGTAACTAGGTGTTGGTTTGATCAGTTCAGTAAGTAAACAGAAAACAACTTTTTAATCCAATGCTTTCTTGTTTGGCCATTTAGGAAATCCAGATTAGGAAAAGCAGTCTTGGAGTCCCAGTGACGGTGATTTCCAGCAGCTCAGACACTTCAGAATCTGAATCAGACACTGATTCATCAGACTCAGAGGGTTCAGATGATCTAGAGAACTGGATGATCCTTGGTCAAGGGATGCAGGATGGAGACCAGTCCATCTCACTCAACCTGGAAGCAGGGTCTGACTACAGCACAGGTGTGTTTGTTCATTTGTGTTTTAAAATTTGTGGATTTATTTGTATTTTTGCACATGTGTAGCCAGGAGAATGAAACCAGAGACCAATTTTGTTTGATTCAAATGCTTGAGAACATTCAGTCTACCTGCTGCACATTGATAAGGACCAGTTACAGCTACAATATTCTGCCTGTTAATGCATCTGTGTCGGCATTTTCACAACTTGTAAGCCCTTAGCATTTCTGACACTACCCAGCCATTTGCCTCTCTGATGCATCTTTAAGTGTGTGTGTGTGTTTGCACGTGCATGCATGTGTGTTTCTGAAGTATTCCAGGTCTAATCAACATGCACGTGTACATCCACGTGGAGGCCAACAGTCATAATGTTAAAATCAAAAACAAACAAGAGAGAGAGGGTGGGAGGGAGAGATGGGAGTAATCAGAAATGGAATAAAAATGTTCCCTGCAAATCTCTTCAGATCTACACATTATCTTAACCTGCAGCCTCAGCAACCTCTCCAGCTCCCTCCTCCTCCCTCCTACCTAATGCTCTTCCATCTCATTCTTTTATCCCATTTTCTCACTATTGTGCTCCCCTCTCTCTCTTTCTCTGTGTCCCTCACCATTTCTTCCTCATTTGAATTTCCCTGGGCTGATGTTTCTGCAAGAGTGCTCACTGCCTCCTCCACACACAAGCAGACTAAAGGAGGGGGTCTGGAGCTGGTGGGATGGCTTGAGGTTTTTGGCCTAGTTTTGATGGGAAAGCAGGATTTTAGGTCTCTGTCTTTCGTCTGGCTTCTCTCTGTGATCTTTGGAGCTTGACCTCATGTCTGCGCATTGGGGGTCATGGGTGTGGTGTGGAAGGAGTCTTAAAGTCAGAGGAATGGGGGAGGGCTTTGTCAAAAAAAGAGAAGGAAATAAAGGCAAGGAAATTAAGGGACGAGCCTCAGTAGTCTCGAACTGTGCTCCGATTCTTTTCTTCTGACTAATTCAAAGCTGGTCTTGGGTTTAATGTGTCTTCACCCTACCTGAAACAAGAAAAGGCATATTTACCAAAATATTCATTTATGCAAAAGGGTTGGTTTTTGTGTATTCAAAGTCACTTATTTTGCTGTAGTTTTCCTGTTTTCTTACATAAACACAATTATTGCATTGTTGGTTCTTTTTTAAAACACAGAAAAGGTTTCTTTTTTACTTTGCTGCATCATCGGGGAGGGGAGAGCGGATAAACGGAGTAGGAAGTGACGCCACCATCAGCGTCAGCTCTGAGGAAGTTTGCAGCCGCGAACGAAACTGTCTGCAGCAAGGTAAAAAAGAAAGATTTTCTGTGTTTTAAAAAAGAACCAACAATGCAGTTAGAAAAGCAACACAGTAAGAACATACCAAAGATGTTTAAACACAATTATGTTTTTGTAGTTTAGTCTTGTTATAAGAAGTATTTCATGCATCCATCCATTCATTCATTCATTCATTCATTCATTTTAATCTGGAATCCATCCATTTTCATCTGCTTATCCAGAGTCGGGTCGCGGGGGCAGTAGCCTAAGGCGAGAGGCCCAGACTTCCCTCTCCCCAGCCACATTAGCCAGCTCCTCCGGGGGAATCCCAAGGTGTTCCCTGTCCAGGTGAGAGACATAGTCCCTCCACCGTGTCCTGGGTCTACCTTTAGGTCTCCTCCCGGTTGGACGTGCCCGGAAAACCTCACCAGGGAGGCGTCCAGGAGGCATCCTGACCAGATGCCCGAGCCACCTCAACTGGTTCCTCTTGATGTGGAGGAGCAGCGGGTCTACTCCGAGCCCCTCCCGAATGACTGAGCTTCTCACCCTATCTCTAAGGGAGAGCCCAGCCACTCTTCGGATAAAACTCATTTTGGCTGCTTGTATCCGTGATCTTGTTCTTTCGGTCACCACTCAAAGCTCATGACCATAGGTGAGGGTAGGAAAGTAGATCAACCGGTAAATCGAGAGCTTCGCCGTCTGACTCAGCTCTCTCTTCACCACGACAGACCGGTACAACGCCCGCATCGCTGCAGATGCAGCACCAATCCGCCTATTGATCTCACGCTCCAGTTTTCCCTCACTCGTGAACAAGACCCCAAGATACTTAAACTCCTCCACTTGGGGCAGGACCTCATCCCTGACCCGGAGAAGGCATTCTACCCTTTTCCGAATCAAGACCATGGTCTCAGATTTAGAGGAGCTGATTCTCATCCCAGCTGCTTCAGACTCGGCTACAAACCGCTCCAGCGAAAGCTGAAGATGACGTTCTGATGAAGCCAGCAGGACCAAATAATCTGCAAAAAGCAGAGACCTGATCCTCAGGCCACCAAAACGGATGCCCTCCACACCTTGACTGCGCCTAGAAATCCTGTCCATAAAGGTTATGAACAGAATCGGTGACAAAGGGCAGCCTTGGCGGAGTCCAACTCTCACTGGGAACGAGCCCGACTTACTGCCGGCAATGCGGACCAAGCTCTGACACCGGTCATACAGGGACCTAACAGCCCGTATCAGAGGGCCTGGTACCCCATACTCCCGGAGAAACCCCCACAGGACCCCCCAAAGGACGCGGTCAAACGCCTTCTCCAAATCCACAAAACACATGTAGACTGGTTGGGCAAATTCCCACACACCCTCCAGGACCCCCCTAAGGGTATAGAGCTGGTCCAGTGTTCCACGACCAGGACAAAAACCCCATTGCTCCTCCTGAATCTGAGGTTCAACAATCTGACGGACCCTCCTCTCCAGAACCCCCGAATAGACCTTACCAGGAAGGCTCAGGAGTGTGATCTCCCTGTAGTTGGAACACACCCTGCAGTCCCCCTTTTTAAATAAGGGGAGCACCACCCCGGTCTGTCAGTCCAGTGGGACTGCCCCCGATGTCCACACGATATCGCAGAGCTGCGTCAGCCAACACAGTCCCACAACATCCAGAGCCTTAAGGAACTCCGGGCGGATCTCATCCACCCCTGGAGCCTTGCCACAGAGGATCTTTTTAACCACCTCAGGGACCTCAGCACCAGAGATTTAAGAGGCCAACCCAAAGTCACCAGACTCTGCTTCCTCACTGGAAGACGTGTCGGTGGGATTGAGGAGGTCTTCGAAGTATTCTGCCCACCGATCCACAACGTCCTGAGTGGAGGTCAGCAGCACACCGTCCCCACTATAGATAGTGTTGGTAGCGCACTGCTTTCCCCTTCTGAGGCGCCGGATGGTGGACCAGAATCTCCTCGAAGCCGTACAGAAGTCTTGCTCCATGGTCTCACTGAACTCCTCCCATGCCCGAGTTTTTGCCGTGGCGACCAACCGAGCCGAGTTCCGCTTGGACTGCCGGTACCCGTCAGCTGCCTCTGGAGTCCCACAGGCCAAAAAGACCTGATAGGACTCTTTCTTCAGCTTGACAGCATTCCTAACCGTCGGTGTCCACCAGCGGGTTTGGGGGTTGCCACCACGACAGGCACCGATGATCCTGCGGTCACAGCTCCAGTTGACCCCCTCAGCAAAGGAGGCACGGAACAGGGTCCATTCACACTCAATGTCCCCCGCCTCCCTCGGAACATTTTGGAAGTTCTGTCGGAGTTGGGAATTGAAGCTCCTTCTGACAGGAGACTCTGCCAGACGTTCCCAGCAGACCCTCGCGACACGTTTGGGCCTGCTTTGTCTGACCGGCATCCTCCCCCACCATCTGAGCCAACTCACCACCAGGTAGTGATCAGTTGACAGCTCCGCCCCTCTCTTCACCCGAGTGTCCAAGACATGCGGCCGCAGGTCAGACGAAACAACAACAAAGTCGATCATCGAGCTGCGGCCTAAGGTATCCTGGTGCCAAGAGCACATATGGACACCTTTATGTCTGAACACGGTGTTGGGGTTATTCGGTAGCGAACAATTAGTAAGCGTTAACTTACTTTTGGATTCTTCAATATATTCTGTAAATATGAGAATATTTACTGATTTATTAATTAATTAAGATATTCTTAGACATCTCCGGGGCACCACCCCGTTCTACCGGGGAAAAATTGAATCCAAAACTCTTATCAGTCTTTCTTGAAGTTCGTAGAATCCTTGGAGCAGAGACTTCTCTTCGACACAACAAAGCTACTGGAGACGAAAATCTGAATTTTATAACATTTACCGTAATTACCCGAATATAGGACGAGGTTTTTTTTTTATTAACAATTATGCAAAAGGGGGGGTCGTCTTATAATCGCCGACTAAGCAGAGGTCGTGGTGAGGTCATTGAACTAAAGAAGAAAAATGGCGGGGAGGAATCTGGAGTTAAGCGGATCTAAAACTAGGCAAGTTAACCAACAGCTGCGGCAGAGTTACGACGCAAACTTCAAAATGATGGTTGTCAACGCAGCAGAAGCAACTAACAACTGCCAGGCAGCCAGAAAATATGGCGTTACGGAGTGTAACGTCCGAAGATGGCGCATCCAGAAAGACCGTCTGAAAAATGCTAACAGCAAGAGAAAAGCTTTTCGTGGTCCACAACGCGGCCGCTTCCAAGAAATTGACAGGCGGGTGTGTGAGTTTGTTACTGAGAAACGTAATGAAGGTCTGCCCATTACCAGAGCAATCATCCAGCTCAAAGCCTTGAACATTGCCAAGGAGTTAAACATACCGACCACAGAGTTTAAAGCCAGCACCGGCTGGTGCATAAGGATGATGCGCCGGAGCGGCCTCGCGCTGCGACGCAGAACCAGCCTTGCCCAGCACCTGCCATCAGACTTCGCAGAGAAGCTGCAGTCTTTTCAGCGCTATGTGATTGGCTTGAGGAAAAAACACTCCTACACACTGGATCAGATCGGGAATGCCGACCAAACACCAGTGTTTTTTGACATGCCTACATCTGTGACTGTGCACAAAAAAGGTGAGAAGTCTGTTATTGTGAAGTCAACTGGAAATGAGAAGAATCGGATCACCGTCATGTTGGCGTGCCTGGCAGACGGGACTAAGTTGGCCCCGTATGTGATTTTAAAACGCAAAACTGTGCCGAAAGAGCCAATGCCAGCTGGCATTATTGTGAGAGCCCAGGAGAAAGGCTGGATGGAGAGCGAACTTGTGGTCGATTGGCTGAAAGTGGTGTGGGGAACGCGACGCGGCGCGCTCAGAAAAAAGAGAAACATGCTAATTATGGATGTGTTCCGTGGACACCTGACTGATGCTGTCAAAACTCAGGTGAGGAAGATGAACGGCGACCTGGTTATCATACCGGGCGGGATGACAAGCCAGCTGCAGGTGCTGGATGTGGTGGTTAACAAGCCTTTCAAGGACAACCTGCGCAGGAGGTACACAGAGTGGCTCCTGTCCGGTGATCACGCTCCCACACCGTCTGGAAAAATTCAAAAACCGACTGTACATCGGCTTTGTGAATGGATCCTCCAGGCATGGGATGCAGTAACAGCAGAGAGCACCATCAACGGCTTTAAAAAGTGCTGCATATCCAATGCATTGGATGGCAGTGAGGATGACATTCTGTGGGAGGAGGCGGGACCGCAGCGTGAGAGTGACAGTGACTCTGAGCAGAGCGAAGCAGAGGACATCTGTGAGTAAATGCCTCATGCAGACTTTTGAAATAACTTGATTTGACATGTTAAGAGAAGTTCTTACAGTTTGACTACAGTGGGGATTTTTTTTGTTCAGTACCGTTTGTGTAAAGCACTTTGAGTTGGATTTTATTTGTTTGATCAAGTGCTATATAAATAACATTTGATTGATTTCCTGACAGAACCCCAAAAGCTTCATAACAGATTTTTGTGATTGCATTAATAGGTAAATATTAAAGTAGTCTGTAATTACGGTATTACTGTATTTACCAAAATTTTTCAAATATTAAATATTTTCTTTAAAAAGTGAATTTTGCCTTTTTCTTAAAATTAATCTCTTGGAAAGGGGGGTCGTCTTATAATAGGGGTCGTCCTATATTCGGGTAAATACGGTAATTAACAATTTGTCAAATGAATAAACAGTGGAATAAATGAATAATAACCGTGTGATATGATTGAAGATGGATGTGTTTGCGTGTGATGGAGGATGTATGAATGGGGTCCTTTGTTCTCACAAAGGAGTAGTGTGTGTGTGTGTGTGTGTGTGCGTGTGTATGGATTCAAAATGGAGTCTTGAATACAAGATGGCTGACCCCTTTGTCTGGCTAAAGTGTGGGTGGCAACTTGCACTTTAACTTCCAAAGCACTTAGAATCAGTAGTAACTTAACCTTAAATCACTCAAAACATTTCAAAGGATCATGAAACAACACAAAAGATTAATCACAAGTTAATATCTTTTAGTTTCACCACTTGGCCATAGTAGGAAACATTTAAAGATATTCAAGCAATGATAAATAAGCAGTTTATTCTTTCAAAATGACCCGACGGACGTATTGGGAGCGAAAGAGGAAAACACGAAGCTACTTTTGAGCAATAGCGCGGTTTTATTGCTTATTCTGGACTATAGAGGAAACGGGAGAAGAAGGAGAGAGAAGGAGATGAGTTTCTGATCACCAGAACAGTGAAGCGTCCCTCACTTATTGATTTGACGGTTCTCCGTGTTTCTCCGCAGCTTTCGGCGTCGTCCGTCGGTTTGATGCTTTCTCCGTTGTTTGGCGTTCTCCGTGAGTGTTTCTCCACGGGCTGGACACAAAGAGAACAAAGTTTCTTTTGTGCTGAGTTTGACAACTTACAGCGTCTCTGAGAGCTGGATGGAGCTCCGCTCGTTCCCAGTCAGGTCCCGATGGAGTTGGAGTGGCTTTCCAGCGGTTGCGTGGCTCAACTTGGGCACTTAGAGCTTCCGCGTGCTCAAGTTGTCGGAGCGTTCGACAAGCGTGTCCTTACCGCCAGGTATCCTGGGCAAAAGAACGGAGTTTTCTTTGTTCCGTTAATGATTTATAGTCTTTGAAGTCGCGGGAAAGCTGTCCAAGCTCCCGCAGAACGTGTTTCTGGTATTAGGCGGTGACATCATCCCAATGCTTCCGTGTGCAAAGCATCATGGGAAATGAAGTTTCTTGGCGCTGATGTGATTATTTGCTTTTCAGAGCAATTTAAGCACAGTCATTTTGGAGAAAATCATTGCATAGTAATTTCCTCATGAGGTCAGACCCTCAACAACGGTGTTCATTATGGACAATCCATGACTGGCACAGAAGTCCAATAACAAAGCACAACTCGAATTCAGATCGGGGGGGTGGGGGGGGGGTGTTGCTCCCAACCACACCTCTCCAGGTCTCACTGTCGTTGCCCACGTGAGCGTTAAAGTCCCCCGGTAGAACGAGGGAGTCACCGGAAGGAGCGCTCTCCAGCACCCCCTCCAAGATCTCCAAAAAGTGTGGGTAGTCTGACCTGTAGTTTGGTGCATAAGCACAGACCACAGTCAGAACCCGTCCCCCCACATGTAGGCGGAGGGAGGCTACCCTCTCATTCACTGGGGTAAACCCCAGCGTACAGGCACCAAGATGGGGGCAACTAGTATGCCCACCCCTGCTCGGCGCCTCTCAGTGGGAGCAACACCAGAGTGGTAGAAAGTCTAACCCCTCTCAAGGAAACTGGTTCCAGAGCCAGAGCCATGCGTTGAGGTGAGTCCGACTATATCTAGTCGGAACCTCTCAACCTCACACACCAACTCAGGCTCCTTCCCCACCAGAGAGGTGACATTCCATGTGCCAAGAGCCAGCTTCTGTAGCCGAGGATCAGACCGCCAAGGTCCCCGCCCTCGACTACCACCCATCACACACTGCACCCGACCCCTTTGGCCCCTCCCACGTGTGGTGAGCCCATGGGATGGGGGGCCCACGTTTCCTCTTCGGGCTGTGCCCGGCCGGGCTCCATGGGTGAAAGCCCGGCCACCAGGCGCTCGCCAACGTGCCCCACCTCCAGGCCTGGCTCCAGAGGCGGTCCCCGGTGACCCACGTCCGGGCGAGGGAACACAGTTTCCATTTATATAATTCATCATAAGAGGTCTTCGGGCTGCTCTTTGTCTGATCCCTCACCTAGGACCTGTTTGCCATGGGTGACCCTACCAGAGGCAGAAAGCCTCAGACAACTTGGCTCCTAGGATCATTGAGACACTCAAACCCCTCCACCACGGTAAGGTGGCAGCCCAGGGAGAGGAAGAAGTATTTTATATCACACAAAATTTAGGAATCTCCAAAAGGTTGTCTGTGCTGAGGTCTTGTGTTTTACATTCTCAAAAAGTGGATCATACATACACTGGTTTTTATTTGATACTGAAGATCTTCAACTATATAAACTGCTTGTAATCTATAGTATGGTTTTTGGTAGAGTTAAATATTTTCATATATAGATCTAGATTTATTAATGCTAGATAGAAAAGTGACTAATTGTCTTTGCTGGTCTTATGTTGCTGTTAATAAGATATTTCGTTTCATAAAACTAACCGGTGACTAAACGGGTTACAGAAAAAAGAAAATTTGTAATGAATTGTGATACTTTCTTTAACATCATTTAAAGTATCTTTGACCATCTTTCTTACCGTCGTTCTGTGATTTTTATCCCATTAAATTTTTTGTGGTTCTTCATCAAACACAGAGCAAAATGAGCTTGTTTTCACCTTTGCTGACATGCTTCGATTTCTACTGCCACCTTCGTCAGAGCAACCGCCAATGTTAGTGTCGTCACTTCTGTTTATCTGTGGGCAGCAGAGGATGATATAGCTCGTTACTGCCCGTGTCTTCTCCATTGTGGTCCCGCGTGTATACTCCATCCCTGTTCATGGTCCTGGATCCACGTTTTGTTTTGAACTTTCTTCCTCATGTTTTGCTGCTCTTTTGTGTCTTTGGCTTGTTTCCTTCTTGTGCTCCTTTTTATCTTCTATTTTTTGTGTGTTGAGGTGGCGCCCTGTTTCTCCTATTTATGTTTAATTGCAGAGTTTGCACTGTCTTTCATATATGACTCGACATTTTGCTCTTATGATATCATGTCTCGTGTGTGCACTAGTCTTTTTCTAACCATCATAGCTTAGTTTGATGTGTTTAAATTGTGTTTTTTCATTGCTGTTGTGCATTTGGAGTAGCTTTTGAGCGATTGGACGAATGATTCAACCATCAGCGATTGGCCAAGCCCTTTGTTGGTAATTTTTTAATGAGCAATATTTTTTTTGTTTACCTAGTCGGGGGGCAAAATTTGAGTAAGAAGGATTGTGTGATTAGTGGAGCGCTCCTTGCAATGTGTCAGGCCCACAAAACATCTGAAAATGTCCTGTGTGAATGTGCGCCACCCACTTTTCTCTTTTGGACTGACCAATATTGCTTGGAAATTGTGTATTAATCACCCAACCTTATTCCACATATGGTGGTAATTTAAATAAGGAGTTGATCACAGCTATGGTGATGTTGCAGGTCTATACTCAGCCCAGAAAGTTATTGTTATTTATGGTGAATATATGTTTTGATTCTATTTTTGACTTTTTATGGTAAAAAAAATTACAAATGTTCTTCTTTAATGATTTTTTTATTCATACAGGATAGGGAAATGATTTTCAAGCAAAAAAAATATTGTGATTAAGGAGTATTTAATCAAATAATTCCACCCCTACACCCTATACTACACAAGTGTTTGTAATGCTTGTTCATTTCTACCTTTAATTTAGTTAATGTAACACAGAATAGAATAGACTTTATTGATCCCACAGTGGGGAAATTCACTTGTTACAGCAGCACCAACACTTAAGAGAATAATTTGAAGAAAAATAATAAAAAATGTTCATGCATATACACATAGGCAGTAATCTATTGTAACCTTCGACCACTAAAAAACACAAATAAAAAATGAAAAACCTTCGGTTCGAACACTATACAGCACACTGCAAGAGACAGACATGTAACTAGGGTTGTCACGGTAACCGGTATAGCGGTAAACCCCGGTAAAAAAAGTTGACAATAAAAATAACCGTCCAGTTTTTAAAAAACTAAATTATCTCGGTGGGTTTACCGTGGCCGCGGTTTATGCGCGGTGACCCTTACCAGCCACCGTCGCTTCTGCTGAAGTTTCCGCGCACACGCACTTTTTAGTTTGCAACCAAAACTTTGAAGCTGAAATAATGGCCGAAGGAGGAGACGGCAGCGCCCAGGACATCCATCAGCCCTCAAAGAAGACTAAATCGGAAGTATGGGCATATTTTGGATTTCTGAAAAATGCCGAGGGACAGTTAATAGAAGACGGCTATCCCGTTTGCAGAACGTGCAGGAAACAAGTGTCTGCAAAAGGCAGCAACACTTCGAATCTAATGGCACATCTGCCTGACCATCACCCACGTCTCTACAGCCAGTGCAAGGTAAGTTAACATTAGCATTTTAGCTGAAATGCATGACGTGAGGACTTTTGGTTGAGGGAGAATGCAACGAGTCACTATATACTGCAGCCGCAGCGTCCTCTGCCAGAATTTAAACCGTGTCACGGACACCCTGTTGCTGGATGAAGCATCTTATTTGTTGATGATGAAGAGAAATATACAATTAGTTCCTTCTCATTGATTTGTTTACTTATTCAATGCCATTTATACTTGAACATTTGGATTTGATTACATAGTGTAGTAGTTATTTTAGTAATTTGTTTAAAGTGGCTATTTATTTTAAATACATATTTTTTTAAGGTTGACTTGTACAGTGCTCAAGTCAAGTGTGGACTGGAGTTTTAGATTTTCATTTTGATAATGAAGAAAACAAGTATGTGAGAAAACAAGTGGTGTTTCTTTGATTTGTTTACATATTGTTTATGGTTTGAATGTTTGGATTTGTATAATTTAAACCTGCACTGACTACTGTAACATGTTCCAGAAAAAGAAGCTATTTGTTCCTTGTGAAAAGTTGCACTTTTGCTAAGGCTTTGTGTTATTTTAGGTTTAATAAACATTGTTAAACCTTTTCAAAACTATTTCAGTTTGTGTAGAACAGGACTATCAATGCTTTCTGAACATATGCAACACCGTTTAAAAAATACCGCGATAATACCGAAAACCGTGATAATTTTGGTCACAAGAACCGTGAGGTTAAATTTTCATACCGTGACAACCCTACATGCAACGTAAATCTGGTATTGATAATGTATTGAACACATACTGAATACTGAATTGGTGTTATTGTGTAACAGGATAATGCCAGTACAGCTTAAACTGAGGAGTTATACACTCTTACTACAGAGTTGATGGAAGATCTATGGTAGTGCTCTGTTTTACATCTGGGATGTATCAGTCTGCCTCTGAAGGAGCTGTCCATGGTCTCCACAGTGTAATGCAGTGGGTGGGTTTTTTTTTTAAGAAGGTGGTCAACTTCCCCAGCATCCTCCTTTTGCACGTCTCCTCAACTGTATCCAATGGGCAGCTCCGAACCGAGCTAGCTTTGTGAACTAGTGCCCCTCTCACACTAGCGTCAGCTCCACACCGCCCAGATAGCCCCGGTCAGCCCTAGCCTGGCCCAGTTGATTCCACCCATCCTTGCATAGGACTGCATGGAATGCAGAAGTTCTCAGCTCCTAGATAATAAACATGACAATGCCGTAAGCCCAGGTGGGCCGATTCAACCCACTAATCAGAGGCTTCCCCTAAAGCCGGGCGGACACTGTGCGACTTTTTCACTCGCAGCGTTCAGCTTCAGCTCAAACTGTACGACTTCCTCGCAGGGCAGATCTCTCGAGCCAGGCGCTCACACTGTACGACCCAGTTCTCGGATACGACCTGACTGCTCACACTGTATGTCTGGTAGCAACACGTCGGACCTAAAAATATGCTAAAAATAGCAGTTTTTACACAACACGTCAGACTTTTTTGTTTTGTTTTGCCTGTTGTCCTTCGGGAGTGCTGCAGGAGGACACACAGGGATTTATGGGGGTTGGATGAGGAAAACGAAATAAAGAAAGTAAATCTGTGTTTTGTGATCAGTTTAATTTGACATGAACACAACAAACACGCTTTCTTGACAATCTTTGTGAGTAAAAAAACGTGTAGAAATTAAAACAAACAACGTGTGTTATTAGGGAAATAGCGGGGAGCGGCGTTGATGCAGGATTGCGCATGTGCCGTGAGCGGTTCTGATACATTTTGGGTCGCAGCTGCTCGCAGCACCGCTTCAACAGTGCGATACCCTCACGAGGGACGAGCAAAATATTAAACGCGCCAGAAGTCCGTGCGACCTCACGACTGCTGATCGGCAGCTGGTCACGTGGTGTTAATCACCTCTCGTAACCCCCTGTACACTACATGACGCAAAACTTGCCCCGATCTTGTGGATTCTCGCACGAGTGGAAAATCGGCTCAAAGAAGTGAAAAAGTCACACAGTGTACGCCCGGCTTAATGGAAGGTGTGAATTTGAGCCAGCTTATCAGTCAGAAGTGGGTGTGTTGGCCCTGGTCAGCCTGAAGCAGATCACTACAGGAAGAGGGCTGAAAAACAGTCTGGTTGCACCCTGAAAAAAGCAGACTATGCTATTGTAGAAACTCTACGCTATCTAGACCATGCAGAGCCAGTGCTGGTGTGAAAGGGGCTTGCTCATTCAGTCTCTTCCTGTCTCGGTCAGAGCTGCCTTCACCCCAACAGACCACAGCAGAGTGGATAACAGCCAGCAACAGAGTGATAAAAAGATTTTAGCAGCTGGGAATTAACTCTGAAGGACCTCGGCCTCCTCAGGAGGTGGAGGCGGCTTTGGCTATTCATTCTACAGAGCATCTGTGTTGTTGGACCTCAGTTTCCTGTTGAGCTGAACACCCGGGTACTTACAGGTATCCACCACCTCAATGTCTGCTCCCTGGATGTGTGCCGGTGAATGAGGAGGAATGTTTCTCTGGAAGTCGATCATCATTTCCTTTGTCTTTCTGGTGTTCAAGCAAAGGTAGTTAAACTCACATCAGTCCACAAAGTCCATAATGTACTTCTGGTCATTCCCCTCAGACGCACAGCCGACAATGGCTGAGTCATCAGAGAACTTCTGGAATTGACAGCTGCTGGTGGTGCAGGTGAAGTCCAAGGTCAAGATGGTGAAGAGAAAGGGTGTGAGAGCACCATGCCCTGTGGAGCTCCAGTACTGCACACAACCCCCTCAGATGTACAGTTGTGCAGCCTCATGTACTGTGGCCTGTTGGTGAGGTAGTTGATGGTCCATGCAGTCAGATGTTCATCCATTCCTGCACTCCCCATCTCCTGCTGCAGTAGACACTGCTGGATGGTTTTGAAGGCACTTAAGAAGTCGAAAAACGTGATTCTCACAGTGCTTTTTTGCATCTCTAGGTGAGTCCGAGCCCGGTGCTGCAGGTAGATGTTTGGTTTAAATGCAAGTTGCAGTGGGTCTATTTCTGGGGTCACCACTGAATGTAGATGGGTGAGGATGAGTCTCCATAGTTCTCATCAGATGGGAGGTCAAGGCAACAGGTCTGTAGTGGTGGTGGAGTCGAATCTGTTAACAAAAAAAGGTTAAGCTTGTTAGCTCAGTTCTGGTCCTCTTCAGCAAACTCACTGGCATCACTGCTCCCACTGTGTCCTTTGATGTTCCTGAGGCATTTTCATGCACCACAAGAATTGTTCTACACAGAAATTCACATAATCAGTGACACAGTGGGTTAGACTGTGAAGGTCATCACCATGAGTGCTGCAGTGTCTCCCAGTCAGTGATTTGGAAAAAGCCCCTCTGCCTTTCTGTTGCTTCCTCAGTCCACACTTTCACAAATTTTTTTCTGAGGAGGCTCCCTAATCACCCTAAATGTGAATTCAGGGTTCGATTCAGGGCTCGGGTAAATGAGTTTGTGGTCTGAGCGGCCGAATGGATGGAGGGGGTGGAAGTGTATGTGTTTTTTTTTTACATTAGCATGCAGGTCAGTTGTCTTATGTTCTCTGGTGTGGTACTTCACATACAAGTGGGGAGGGTGGAGGAGAGTGAAACGTGATTTAAAATCCCCACTGATAAGAATGAACGCCTCCGGATGGGCCACCTGAAGCTTCTCCACAGAACTTTGGAGTTGCTCGCATGCAGCGACTGTGTCGGGGGGGATGTAAACATTAAACACTGTTACATGTGAAAACTCTCTCACATGCGCTGGGTTGCACCATCTCTCATTAATAAACACAGCTAGACTCCCACGTTTGTGCTTACCGCTCCGCACTCCTGTTGGCCCATGTGAGTTTAAATCCTTCCAGCGAAACCTCAGAGTCGGCTATGAGCTCATTCATCCACGTTTCAGTAAAAAACATCAGGCTACACTGTCTGTAGTCCTGCTGCAACCTGGTCAGTGCTGTGAGCTCATCAATCTCACTGGGCAGAGAATGGGCATTTCCCATAATCACGGAGGATAAAAATGGTTTATATCTCTGTCTTCTTGTCTTCTGTTGAGTTTCAGTGAAGGGTTTCAGTCACTCAATCAGAGAAAGGAGAGGAGACTCCTCTTGTTCACAAACAATCTTTGTTCTAGTTATTAGTCACGTGTCATCATTTGACCAATCACAGTCAGGCTGTAGTTGTCACCTTATTCACACACTCCGAGTTTGCTGGTATGAACACAAAATGAGCAAAGAATAAAAAAAGAGAGTAAAGAAGCACGAGCTGCTGCAGCTGGCTGCAGCAGCTCGTGCTGTGCCATCTTCAAAGAACTGTTATTACAATATCAAACAGTTCTTAAATTTAAAAATTGCTCTGGGGCGAACATAGTCGCTGATTTATCACAGTCATAGTAATGAAAGCTTTTTTTGCAATCAATTCAATTCAAAAGAAATTTATTAATCCCAGAGGGATTTATGATCTAGGTCTAGTGTCTCATAACTTGTCTTAAATATGGTTTGGATGAAGACTTGCCTTGGATATAGTTTCCTTTTCACAAGCCCTGCAGCTGGATCATCCTCAGAGGGTTTACTGGGACACACATTTGTCTTTGCTAACTCTGCAAGTCGAGGACATTCATGTTCACTTTTTCACTTTTCAAATGGGTGAGCTCAAAAAGGTAGAAAAACAGTATCTGACTCATGTCTGTGGTCTCAGCCTCCCAATCAGTTCATAGCAGAAACACATTTTTGGCAGTTTAGCTGAAAAAAATAATTTTGCTTAAACAAAGCCTTTTGGTTACTCATAGCATCGTCTAGTAGTCATGTTAGGTTGGCTAGGAGGTGATATAAAAAAGCACATTATTCCTTCAAATGTGCATATTTTAAAGATTGTTTAAATGGTCAGAAATCACTGCAGTCAGCAGCAAAAACGGTCTGTAATCCCGGTGTCACACTGGAAGCATCAGTGGAGTGAAACAGCAGCGGATCGGTTTACTCACAAACTTCAAAGCAGTCCCTTTCACACCGGGAGAGTCTTGGCCGCGGTACTGCTACCTCTGCGCTCTTCGCTGGACTTGAGAGATCACAAAATCCCTTGAGACTTCCGCCATCCTCCTCGCTTGACTCGCAAGGTCCCTCGAGACTTCAACATGTTTTATATCTATGTTTAATGTCATATATGGTGTTGTTCCTCTCCACTGCCAGGATTAAAGCCATGAAAAACACACCTCTGCACTTAAGGAACGATGCTGGGAGTAAATGAATCTGATTGGTCGCACACAATCTACATATATGTGAAATTGCATTGCTGAAGTGCTTTTATTTTGAATATTACTGGGTATTTTCTAAAACCATGTGTGATTTCCTGTCTAGCCCTATGTTAACTGTGGAAATTGACATGTCCCAGAAGCGTCTCGCGGCAAAACTAGAACCCGATCCGATCTTTAGTGGTGTGGCGTGCCGCTTCTGGGACGCACCTAAAAATGGCCGCTGGTTTGAAACATTTCACAGACAGTAATGGATTTTATACGAAGCAATGACATTCCGCTGCCGTTCAGCGCTGCTGATGCTTTCCAACAGCACTGCTCAGCCTAAAACAGCATGGTACATCGTGGGTTAACTCAGCTCAGTTGGTTTTACCTCCCAGCTCCATGACAAAAAGTGAGTGCGCCCCTCTGTGTGTGCGTGCGTGTGTGTGTGTGTGTGTGTGTGGGGAGTTTACTTGAGACAAAAATAGGAGGTGATCAGTAAAGCGTATGAAGTGATTTGTAAGCTACACAGAAACACAATTCAGCACAAAAAAGGTAGTGATGTTGAATATTCTGGTCAGTTGTATGGCTTTTTGTCAGACTCTTATAATAGGGAGCCTAAGTTGCTTCCACATCAGGGGTCCCTGGAAGAAGGAAAAAATGAATGCATGTCAATAGGGCTAAAAACGCAATTTTCTAAATCAGCTCATGTGCCATGGATTTCACATATAATGTCTGTGAATTTTAAAGACAGCTTTTGATACAAAGAAAGCGCTTATTTTCAAACGGGGAAACGCTATTTTAAGTTTTGTGTGAAAATAAGTCCAGGACCACAAATGCGCTTCACGAAAGTAACGTCATTGAACCAGACACGGAGAAAACTGAGGGAAAAGGGCTGTAAGTTCAGCAAACTTCCCACAGGAGGAAAGAACCACCATAAATCTGGTCATTTGGTAAGTAGCAGCTACTTTGGGGAGAGGAGTTAATGTGGTGGCGTCACATATGTGACGTGCCAATTTCTAGTTTGTAGTCATGCGAACATTTACAAGCTACCGGTAATAAATCCCAAAGTACGTGACAGGCGTGGTCGAAACACCCATCATAACTTTTCATTTAAATAGCAGTACAACATGTGTGCGATCCAGGGCGTAAGGCAAAGCGGATTAGAAAATAGTGTTTTTAGCCTCATTGACTTGCATTCATATTTTCGTTCTTCCGGTGACCCATGGTGCAGAAGTGACTTAGGCTCCCCATTGACCCTTTGCACCGACGTCACCTAATCACGTGGGTCCACCATGCTGGACGGCAAAAGCATGTAAACAGTAAGCAACACGAGTACTAAACAAAGGGAAAAGTAGAGCCTGAAATTGTTTTTGCTATCAAAACAAAAACAAAACTCCTCCAGCATTCCTTCCAACTAGTTCATGCCCAGTTCAGTTATCAGAAGTAGCGCATCTAGCCAGGGCTCACCAACATTAGCTTACGTTCTCTCTGCAGCTGTTCACCGATGTAAACATGTTGCTTACTTTGCCTAAATTCACCCCGCTGGATTTATAACATTATGTTATAAACTGCGTTTCACTTTACACCAAAGCTGATTGTTAAAAAGTCCGGATCCGTTGTTGATGGTGGTGTTACCGGGTTTAGCTGCTGCTCTCACACCGGAATGAGAAGATCTCTGAACCAGTGGCGGCTCCAGAAATGTTTTTCTGCAGGTGATATGAAGGAGCTAGTCTTTTTATTGACGGTGCTATGAAGGAAGTGGTCATGTGTACCTATTGTTCTCTAAAACACCTTCAGCACTAGCAGATACACATGCGTGCACAACACCTCAACAACACCGGAAACAATCATTAATATACATCATAAACATATGAACAATCGCTGACTTTTCCATGAAATCATAAACACATACAACCACACAGAACACCATCTATAGTGTTGCAAGGTTAGCTAACGTTAGCGTTAGCATTTCCAGTGGCAAAACCCTCGACTGCTGCGGCGGTTGAGGGTTGACTCTCTTCATCCAGATCCGTAGGTGTTTGTGGGTCTGAGATCACTTCCAAAGATTCATTTGTGTCTGACTGAACCCGTGGAAATGTGGGCAACAAAAACCGATCCAATTTACCACTAGCTCAACCTTTCACTCGTTCACTGGTGGAAAATGAGGTCAAAGGTTAACATCAATTTCCTGTTTTGGTTAAAGTTTTTACTATCTATATGATAATTTACTGATTATTTTTGTTTTGTATGTTAAATATTATCACATCCACACATTAAATTAAAACTAAATTGTAAAAAAAAAAATATCTATTATTTACTTGGGGGTGCTGTGGGGGTGCAATGACTAATCCAGGGGTAGCTATAGCGCCCCCCCAGCACCGCCACTGCTCTGAACGGCGACGCTCATATAGATAAATAAATAACGTAAATTTAACACACGTAATCATACAATCGGAGCTTTAATATTGTTAATAATTATCTCGCTTTACACTACAGTGGACGGCGTGCATCCTCCGCGGTGAAATACCCATCCATCAGGATTATCAATAACTAGTATAAGCACATCACGTTTATCCCTGTCTTCCTCGTGAAATAAATGAACGTTAATCTTACCCGGTAAAAACATGTTCGCTGCAAATCTGAGGGCTGCTAGTCCACTTGACGCGGCAGTTCATCTCCGTCCTCAGTCTCCATCAGAGTTATTAAAAAACAAAACTAGTTGAGTTGACATCCTTGTCTGTTAGTGCAGCCGACCACGCAGCAAGCTAAAACCATTTTACTATCAAATCAACTAAATAAAAGCGATAAAAGGCTACAAACTGGTTTATTTTGACTAGCTTCACTGGAGTTTCTATGGGTGTAAACTGTCTTTTTGCCGTCCGTCATGGTGAAGGGGGCGGTGACATTAGTGGCGTGACGTCACGTGCAAAGGGTCAATAGCTGCAGGCAGTAAGGCAGCAGCCAGAAAGCGCTGGAGCAACCAGTGTCTCCGTCCCTAGCCAATCAACAGTTGCATGTCGACTGGCTTAGCCCTTGAAACCACAACTGAAAAGTAGAGGGAAAGTTGGGGGGAAAATACCGTACCATACAGTTGGAAAAATCGGGCAGACCAAACCGAATCCTCCGAGTCACGCTGAGTGGTGCTGTTGTAAAAGGCCTAGTAATGTAAGGTGATGTGAACATTTTATTTAAATACCTTCCTTTTTTTAATCAAAATTAGATTTTAGTTAATTTATTTTTCCATTTAACTACTGCTCATACTTTAATATGATATTGGGACTACATAAAGCTCTGCAACATGGATGATCAGTTACGTTAATGACAATAAATAATAACAGCTCAATTATCTATAACTGACTCACTTTCAACTCCAAAAAAAATAAATGTGAGGATTCAGATAGAATACGTACAGGCTGCAGGTGGTGCCATGTTTGGACACGGTTTACATTCATGTCTTCTTTTAGGGCGTTGTGAGTGAAGAATGTTTTCAAGCATAATTTTATGGTGATTAGGGATGGGTACCTTTGACATTTGAATTGATCCGGTACTAATTCCCGGTACCTACGAATCGATACCGGTACTTAACGGTACCAATTTTCGATACTTTTGAGTGTTTATTATTTTAATTCTCTTTTATAATTAAATATATATTTTTCTCAATATATAACAATATTTGATAAATATCACGATAAATAACATTCAACTGTTTGTATTTTAACATCGTCCTTGTAGTTTTATAAGCTGATAATTAAACTGAAGCAAACATCTTAACTGAGAACTAAATTTACTGTGTATCTTCATTCCTTTTGCCGTCCTTTTTCATTTGATTTTTCCTACTGGGAAGTTAGAATTTCCAAGGAGAAAGCGAACGCACCATTAGCTGATCACAATGGTGGCATAGGAAGCTAACATATCAAGCTAACGTTATCTTAAACATTCTATTTACCTACCGGAGCAGATTAAGATGATGATGTCTCACTTCGTATATTATGTCGATGGCAGCGACCAATGACTGATGACATAACGCTCTTGCACATGCGCAGCTGTCTAGGCAAGTTCTCATTGTGAAGGACGGGTACCGAAACGAGGCACCGTTTCAAATGAAGTGAATTGGTGCTCGGTCAGTACTGTGGAATTCGGTCGGTACCTTAAAAAGTACCGAATTCGGTACCCATCCCTAAGATTACAGTTTTAGTTTGCTCGTTTAAGTCTTGTTACATTTTCACAAGTAACTGAGTTAGCTTTTGTCTTATTGCCAAATTAGCACAAGTGTGTCCAATAATAATTAATAGTATTTGTACAGCAAATGCCAGTCTGTACCATCAGCAAATCACATTCACCTTACATATTCTGTCCTCACCTCCCCATCTCTGTCATCTCCCACACCGGCACCTGTTCACACACTTCAGCTATCTAATCTTTATTTCGTCCCAGGTGGATTTTTGCTTTTTATCAGAAGCAGTGACGCACATGGTCACCTGACAAAAAAAATATAGGCAAAGAAGAGCTTTAAGCTGGGACCACCTGCATGTCCAGCAGTTACGCAGCAGCGACCAGACTGAACAGGAGACAGAAAACAGAGTGTCCCAGAATCCATCTCAGTGCCTCTCCCGCCTCTTAAAGGTGTGTTTTTGTCCTGGCTGTAGGCGGAGTGGGTTGAGGCTAAACTTGAATCAAAGAGTTGTTAAACTTCACTCTGTGGTCGCATTTCTTCCTCCTCTTTCTGCTGTGGCCACCCCAGTTCTCCTCTGTGCCTTTTTGTTTCCTTTGGTTTTGGTCATTGCACACCAAACTTTGTCAGAGGCTTAGAGAGAGTCTGGTTGTCGGGGTGGTTGATCACATCAAAGTGTGTGTGTGCATGCCTGCGTGCATGCTGCAGTGAAAGTCTTGCAGAGTCTGAGAGAAAGGTGTGTGTGTCTGTATCAGAGGTTAACTATCTGTCTCTCAGAGGAAGAAGGTAAGTTCAGTTCTCTTCTCTAAGCTGTGTTTTAAAGTCTCCTCATGCTTTTCAGATTACCTCTGTGTGAGAAACCAGTTCGCTAGTCTCAGATTTGTATTCCAGCAGCAGCAGAGGCGATGTTTTCAGGTTGATATCTGTGTGAATGAGCGACTTGAGCGGTGCTGCTCAGGGCCTGCAGCTGGTTTCACTCTGAAACCTTGGTTGGACGTTGAACACTTTGAGGTCATGTGCCAGGATACAGAATGAAAAATATGGATTTAGCTGGCTCCTCTTTGTGTTCGTGATGGAGCATGTTTATGCACAGGGCATCGGGATTGTAAAACCAGATTGTTGGGTACTGTGTGTGTGTGCGTGTGTGTGTGTGTGTGTGTGGGTGTGTGTGTGTGTGTGTGTGTGTGTGTGTGTGTGTGTGTGTGTGTGTGTGTGTGTGTGTGTGTGTGTGTGTGTGTGTGTGTGTGTGTGTGTGTGTGTGTGTGTGTGTGTGTGTGTGTGTGTGTGTGTGTGTGTGTGTGTGTGTGTGTGTGTGCGTAGGTGCTGCAGAAGGGAGGCATGGATAGGATCAGCTCTTATCTTGGCTGCCCAGTGCCACACGAGGTGTAACGCCACACCCACACCACCACACAGCGTGTTTGAACAGACACACACACACACATACACACACACACACACACACACACACACACACACACACCGTGAAATTGCTGTGCCATAGTTTGACTTGTATTATCCAGTTTTACACAGAATATGCTAATCAGCCTACAGTTAAAGCCTAATTATGTTGCACAATAAAAGAAAATCAGCTGAAGCTATGGGTGACTTTTATGTTTAAAATGTTTAATGCCAGGTCAGCTGAGAAATCTGAGCAACAGTTTATATAAATAACGTTAAAAAATCACACCAGTAGACCCCAGTGCGTTGTAATGTTTTTTCTTAAGTGAGTTTTTTTTGTAAGTAAATTTATAATTTGGTGTGATGTGATTTATGAAGACTTATGAAGCTCGCAATTGTGTTTTTATTCTGACTTCATCTGACCTCATTTATTAAGTGTTTAATATAGAGTCACTTGTTTGTTGAGGATGTCCTCATTAGAAATAGTATTTAATAGGAGGAATGAGGGAATAGTAATTCAGATTTAACAAAGAAATACCAAAGGGCACTTGAGAAGCAGCTTGGACCAGCAGTTTCAGAATGCTTGTGGTAAAGATGAGAGTTGGGAAGCTAAAGTAGACATGGCCCGCGTCGGCAACAACCACGGCTGTCTGTATGCACCAATCCTAAAACGACTGACCTGTTGTGATCCTGAACAAAGACACAAATCTGACTTTACTAATAGAAATCAACTTTTTGTTTTCCAGTGTCCTGTGTCAGAAATCTGATGTTTTTGTCTTATTTGCATCGGTTTACTCAAAGATGCTTTTTGCTAAATGAGACTACATTTTAGTCTAATAGTTTCGGTAAAAATAAATATTTGACACATATGAGGGAAGAAAATATGTTAAACCAAAATCTAAAATGAAAAAAAAAAGTTTCTAATTCTCTATCATTTAGTGACTGCGGTTGGATTAATTACAGCTCTTCTCATCTCGTCGCTCAACACCATTTTGCGTTGATGTGTCAGGTTTATTTATACCACGTTTATCTGCATCTGGATGGGACAATGCATCCTGTCTGAAAGTAATCTTTGTCAAAATAACCAATGAAAAGTTTCTCTTTTTTTTTTCTTGGAAACTTTGACCAAAAACACCCACAGACATCTGCTGTTGTGGCTGCAGGTGCTCATTTGTATTAATGTTGCTGTTTGTTCTTCAGGCGGAGCTGGTGCAATGTTCACTTAAGATCAGAAAACACACACACACACACACACACAACACACGCACGCACGCACGCACGCACGCACACACACACACACACACACACACACACACATCAAGCAGAATTCCTTAGTTAATAATTTTTGTCAGATTAATTAAGATTAATACATTTTTATATTTTTTATCAATTCTCCTTTTTCTGAAATATTGTCCAAAATATATTTTAATAAATGTTTTAAAAAAAACTTTAATAGCTTTGTTAAAATAACAAGAATCTTTAGAGTGAAAGTAAAGGGGTGATGTGAGGCTGGAGATTGTGTGTGTGTGTGTGTGTGTGTGTGTTGGAGTGTGAAGGTGTGGTGTGCATTTTAAGACAAAAGTGTGGCTATGTGTGTGTGCTGGTGTCAGTCTCACCACGCCTGAGGTGAGCCCAATAACCGTGCCCGGACCCAGTGGAACGGAGTTTCACCGTCTTTAGTTCTGAATAGAGAAGGAATTCCACTTTAAAATTTCAACACTGTGTTTTTAATGCACTGCTGGTGAAATATACTTTGTAATTTGTGTTACTGTTTTACTTTAAAACCAAATTTTCAAGCCTTTTGTGCCAGATTGACGGAGGTATTCCACACAGCAGCCTGTCTTAGTGGCTGTAGCCTGAAGGTAAGCGTAATAAACTGGGGTCCAGAGGGCCTCTACTGTAGTTAAGCTATGTGAAAAGGGGAGATGGATGGTAGGAAAGGGAGTCCCTGTCTTCTGCTCCAACCTTTATTTAACCAGGATACCCCCTGAGAGCAAGAATATATCTTATTTTTTTTCCTAAGCAGACCTGCAGCAAACGTGCCCTGCAGCTACAGGACCAACGCACACTTATGATTGAATAAAACTCCTAAACCTCACTCCGTTAATGCTACGCTCGATGCTCAGGTGAAGCATTTTATATTTTTATTTTTGCTACTTCAGTGTCTGCACAAATCTGCTGTCCCTTATTAGTTTCTCAACCCTTCGTGTCCTCTTGAGAAGACTCTGGGTGAGGGAGGGGGAGAGAGCCGGGTGGAAAAAAAAAAAACGTCAATTACAATTACCAATAATAATCATTATAATTAAGCAGTCACTTAATAGGAAATCAAATTATTGTGGGGGTGACGGAAAGACAGAAGGGGGTCCCATGAGACTGTATTAATTTCTCTGCTCCTTTCTTCTGCAGAACTTTGCCTTTATTGTCTTTCCCTTTTTTGGGCTGGGTGGGGTCGTGGAGAGGGCTTTATTAACTGGTAGCCTAGGGTGGTGATATTTCTTTTTTTTTTTGGATGAGGGGTGTGTGTGTGTGTATGAGTTGAAGGGAAGGATGTGTATTAATATTAATGCATTTTTGGGATGAGAAGCAGGAGAAAGAAGGACAAGCAAAGGAGGGGTGGGGGTGGGCAGTAATGGATCCACAGAATCACTCCTTTTCTTCTGTTCCTCCTTTCTTCTGTCACTTCAACACTCTTCCTCTTAAGGTGGCACCAGGGCCATTTTGGATCCAGAAGTTCAGTTGAACAGTCAACAGGGTGAAGAGGGAGAACCCCCAGTGCTCAAACACACATTTAGGGTTCAAACACTTGCTTTGGTATGCAAAGGGATACCTAATAATAGCTGGCCAGTGTTTTCCACACTGTCCCAGTGGATTGCTCTTGGTGCATGTGTGTATGTGAGCGAGTTAGGTTCTTGGCGGTGAACCACACAGACATACAGGAGCGTCTGTTTAGCGGTTGTTTTCTCCTCTCCAGAGGCTCTCTGTGGTGTGCATGTGGCTGTTCCAAGGCTTCTCCTCGTGTCTCTTAATTAAGGCCCTCTTCATATGGAGACCAGCTGGGCCTGGGCTGGCCTTGCCGCCGCTCACCATGATTTCAGTCAGTCCAACTCTTCCTTCATCCTCCGCTGTAGCTTTCACTTTCATTCACTTGGCCCTGTTGGTTAAATTCTCGGTATTATTGCATTGCTCAATATTGGAGTTGGACATCTTTGTGTTGACAGCGAAACAGATGTGATTATTTTTAATCATACATATTTTGATTAGCACAAAAGGGCAACAGTCTTTGATATCAGCATTTCTGTGTTTTGTAGAACCTGTTGAATAAATATTAGGATAATGAAGAGTTAAGTCTTAATCCATTAAAACTGTTTTGAACAAACCTTTTGGGGCGAGCGGTCAAACGTCTTCAACAAAAATGTAATTATGTTTAGTTGTCTTTAATTTTAAAAACAAAGCATCTCAATATCTTGGCGGGCCTGAGAAGCCCCTTTGCCACATCTCAGTTTATGTTTTATTAGTCTTTAAAATGATTTAATATCCTTGAATGAAGCATTTCATGATTGTTTAGTATTTGGGTTATTCTTATCTCTAGATTCACAAGACGTACTTGCTCATATAGGATGTTATTTATGTTTTTGTTGGTGTAGATGCTCTAAATGCAAACAATATTCAGCTTTAAGTGGTGATCAGCCAGTCTGAAACCTCAAAAGCTTGATATTTTGAGTGCACCCTTTCTAAGCAGCTGAAAAAATGTGAAATTTGTCTATTCATTAACCCACACTCTCAATTAGCATTTTTTTAATTTGATCAGAAAATAAAAAAATAAAACTCGAAATTTGTTTGTTAGATTTTTATTTTTAATAGCTTGTGACCAAAGACACTATCACCAAGTCAGAAACTGGTATTTGCCCTTTAAACCAGACAGTTTGAAAATGTCAGTAGATCAGTGTGAATTCAACTTTTTAGTCTTAATTCAAACGTTGTGCCTTAGACAGCTGGAAATATTAGACAAGTTTCTCAGCAGAATTTCCATAGAAAGCACCAGAGTGGAGCTGTGCTAAAATTGCATCTTGCCAAGCCTACAGCCCCACCCCTCCCTTCAGCCATCCGAACTCCTCCATCCTGGTCCATTCTCCACACAGTCAAACCAGGCTGGGCTGTGCGGCTGTTGCTTTGCCACACTTATAGGGACAGGATTTGGCCTGGAGGCATTTCTAGATCATTTCATCGTGTAATTTGAACCAGTTTTACCTTTTTTAACTCCCCCCAATTATCAACACATTTAGCCTTTTTTGTTCTTGTCTAATTGCGATTACTCAGAGCTGGAATCATTGCATGTCTGTGTAAAGTTCAAGTCCTTGCTTGTGCACATGTTCCCCTGTGTACACATACATGTGCAGCAGCACACCTCAGCCACCCCTTTATCCAGGGGATTATGGTTAAATGAAATGCTGAGATTCTGGCAGCGGGCGCCTGATAAAGCCAAAGTCGGCGCTGGGAGAGAAATTTAATTATTGGGGATAAAATCGGAGCAACTGAGATAGTTACCGACTCGTTTGGGAGTTTAGTCATTGATATCTCGGCACAGGCTTCCAGACAACAGGCAGAGTTCATCACACGCCCTTAATGTGGAACTACTTTGTGTGTCTGCATATGTTGGCTGAGCTTGAAAAGCTATAGCTTTGTGAAAGCTCAAAATTCAACATCCTGCTTCCTCACCAAAAATCATCTGGTCACCTGGTCAATGCTGATTATTGACATGGGTTTTGTGACATTTTTCGTTAATGGAAGTAAAAAAAAATGGTAAAAAGACTCCCTAATATAGATGTTTTAAAATCTAAAATGTGGAAATGTTTGAAATTATGATAAATTTATAGTTGATTTATTTTACTATGAGCTAATTATTTTCTGCCAGTAGTTAAAATAATTTTAACAATTATATGTAATTTCATCAGTGGTAGTTTCCTGTTAATGATAAAATCTTTTTACTGGATAGAGCAGTGTAACATATAAGGATATAATTGAATTTAAAATGGACCAATTCCATTTTTTTTTGTTTGATTAGATGATTTTCAGCCTAATTAATAGTAAAAAAAAAAAAAAAAAGAACAAATAAGAAAAAATGAATGGTGTTTAAAAAAACATCCAAATTTAGATAAAAAAATTATTGGTAATTTTTTTATTTACAGCTAAGTAATGATGTGTCATGTTAATGCTATCTGACCTACAAATGTATGCATGCATGCATCGCTTGGAAAAAATGTTGTGATTTTATAAAAGTTTGGTCCTTTTGTCCGTCTGATATTTTTCCAAAACCATCTTTAGTAGCAACAAAATTAATTCAGAATTAAATATATAAATTCTAAGAAAAACGTGTCATAAAATACACTCTCATTGATATTTAGCTTTAGACAAATAGAACTCTTGTTATTCACTTTGTCTTTAGGTCTGTGGGTGGGAGAGTGTTAAACTCATCTGTAAGGACACAGTCTTGGGTGATCTTACAGGACTCATTATACCTGAACAGATTTGTGTTTTTGTGGTTGTGTGTGGCCGCGCAGGTAAGCGCGCTCCAGTCCTCCTGAGTACAACCTGATCAATAGTAATTGGGTTGAGTGTCTCAGACCTGTTTCTTGCCTTTGAACTGCGAGGCCTTTTTGTAGGCTGACACAGGGCCTGAAGAAAAAGGGGACAAGAGGGAAAAAGAAAAAGGGGGAGATGGAGAGAAAATGGAGAATGTTTGCAAGTCGTCGAGCATGACTGACTCTCTCAACCAAAACTCCGGATATTTATTCAGCATTACTCACTAATCTGAAGGGGAGAAAAGATCTTCCTGCCTTTTTGTGTCTCCTCTATCCCTTTTATTCACACTGGAGGACGGTGCATGTGTGTGTGTGTGTGTGTGTGCGTGCGTGCGTGTGTTTTTCTGGAGAGGCTATGATAAAACATATAAGTCATTACAATGCATTAATAGGCTTCTTCTCCTATCTCCATCTTATTTACAAAAACAAGCACGTTCCCCGAGTGTCTCCCCACTCCTCATCCGCCTCTATTCTACTTCTTTTATGCTTTCTATAAAAGCGACGTGTGTTGAGAAGGGTTGAAGCTTCACCAGTGTAAGCAGGGAGGCATTAGGCATAAACTCAAAGGTATATTAAAGCAACGGCCCTGTTGTTCTTATAAACACGCCAATTCAATTTAGCATGCCCCACGGGGAATGGGATTTCAGCAGCTTCCGAGGGTAGGAGGAGGAGAGAGAGGAGGAGGCAACGATGAGGTAAGGCAGGAGGAGGATGCGGGCTGAAGGGATTTTAGAGAGGTACAAAAACAGGAAATGGGAATAAGAAGAGGTTGAGTCCAGATGTTGAGATTAACATATTTAAGTGGAATTGTGTGCAGGAAAATCTGATTGTTTTCTCTATTAACTATCGTGTGTGTTCGTGTGTGAGTGTGCGTGTGTGGGAGAGAGCGCACATACACACACATATAAAATAAGCTAGTTGTTGTTGATGAGCCTGCCGTGTCCATGCTGCTGCTCTGCACGCTTGGACAGAGCATTGTGTGGGAAACTCTACGATTATATTATTCAATCCAAATTCAAATGGGCCTGTCAAGAAAGCCTCTGTTTTTATTACCTGTCAGGAAATTCATGAGGTGGATGGAAAAGAGGGGAGCAAATTAAATGACACTAAATAAGACCCCTGTTTCTCTGAAGCCCCCCCTCCCTTCACAAGACGGGACTCTTGACAGCCCGTTGTTGTTCGGCTCTATCGGTGGTTTACCTCAGCCAGGTTTATCTGTCAGTCAGAGGCTGAAAGCTGCAATTATTTAGTTTGTCCCTGGATTCCATCTTTGGCCAGCAGTGCCGATCTCCTGGTGAAAGGAAAAGTTTCTTTTGTTCATATGTTAGTTGACTTTTGTTTGTATTAATTTGTTTGTTTGACATATGTTAAAGGAAAATAAATGTTTTCTAGATTTGGATCATATGAGGAAGTGTGTGTAGATTTATCCTTCGTCTTCACTAGCGCGCGCGCGCACGCACACACACACACACACACACACACACACACACAGAGAAAATCCTCTTCCCGTCTTGCCCCTTTCAACCAGGCAGAACCTCTGCCATCTGTCCACTCTCCTCCTCTTACTATCTCCCTCCTTTTCTCCCTCCTCCACCACCACCTCCTCCCGCTCTGTTCACTTAGGGCTTCATGAGCACTGCTCGGTGGCATTCAGAGAAATGTTGAATATTCTGTCTTGTTAAAAGAGAGTCGGAGGAATGTTCATGTATCTGTGACTGGGAAAGAAAGAACTTTGTAGAAAAAGGACATATCGCCCTAAATCCAACCCCTTTATATTTTAGTCCTCATCTTTTGACCTATCAAGTTCAAATAGATAAAGAAAGTTATATACATAAATACATAAAAACAACACACACCCCAGAAGGACACTGTTTCATCACATGAAAATTGTGCAACAAGTCTGAAAATGTTTATACAAGATTTTAAAGCTGCTAATGCAAATTTGTAAAACATATTAGCTTAAAACATTTTTTTCATGCCTGCTAACAACGTTCCAACGTTGTGTACCCGTAAATATATTGTGGATGAAGATAAAACAAACAAACAAAAAAATAAACTAAAACGGTTCTCTCAGATTTGTCTAAAAACCTCCACCAATATCATGGCTTGGACCGAATACAACCATTGAACCATCCAGTTGTTGGTCTCACCTCTGCACCTCCCTGGGTCCTCTACTCATTATGCGCTCGCATATTTTGCAGCAGAACACCACATTTTATTGAGAGGTTCTTTGCTCCATAATATAAAAGAAGAAAAAACAGCCTCTACCACTCCCACAAACTACCAGAGTCCCAAAAAGAAAAACATAGTTTGAAGTCACGGACATCAAGAGATGTTTGGACCTACAAACGGCAACTAGTGTTTAGCTCTCTCTTGATTTCTCTGGCAATGTAGGTTTCTAGTGTTTCAGGGAAGATACCCGGGGGGGGGGGGGGGGGGGGGGGGGGGGTCGTCCGTAATCGTGTTTGCATTCAAAACTTAGCTTGTTCTGTAGATTCACTATAACAGCTATAACTTATACACTCACTGCCCACTTTATTAAACACACCTTGCTAGTACCGGGTTGGTCCTCCTTTTCTCCGTCTCCATACTCTTCTCTTCCCATCACACTGGTACCAGTTGATCTTGGTCTCATCTGTCCATAGGATGTTGTTCCAGAACTGTGAAGGCTTTTTTAGATGTTGTTTGGCAAAATCTAATCTGGCCTTCCTGTTTTTGGGGCTCACCAATGGTTTACATCTTGTGGTGAACCCTCTGTATTCACGCTGGTGGAGTCTTCTCTTGGTTGTTGACTTTGACACAGATACACCTACCTCCTGGAGAGTGTTCTTGATCTGGCCAACTGTTGTGAAGGGTGTTTTCTTCACCAGGGAAACGATTCTTCGGTCATCTACCACAGTTGTTTTCCGTGATCTTCCGGGTCTTTTGGTGTTGCTGAGCTCACCGGTGCGTTCCTTCTTTTTGAGAATGTGCCTAACTGTTGTATTGGCCATGCCTAATGTTTTTGCTATCTCTGATAGGTTTCTTTATTTTTATTTTCAACCTAAGGATGTCTTAGGTGTGTTCTTGCTGTGTCTTTCTAATTCCATGCTTTCGTTCTTTTAAAACACAGAAACAGTTTTGTTTACCTGTTTTGTAGCTACAGTTTTGCCGACGGCTGCCGGCTTCTTCAGGCTGACGCTGATGGTGGTGCGTCACTTCCTTCTCCGTTTATCTGCGGGCAGCAGAGGACGTTGTCGCCCTCTACTGCCCGCTCTCCGACGATGCAGTCCCATGCGTGGTCCAGCGTGTAAACTCCGTCGTGCAAAAATATTATAGAATTGGCAAAAGAACTAAAGAAAATTACAATAGAAGACAACGACATACTCATCTCACATGACGTCACATCTCTGTTCACAAAAACACCAACCCAAAAAAACCATAGACATAGTAGTTAACAGAATCAGACAAGACAAAACTTTACACAAAAGGACAAACCTCACAGCAGACAACATAGCACAACTGATAGGACTAGTAGCTAACTCCACTTACTTCACATACGACAACACAATATACAAACAACTGGAAGGCTTCGCCATGGGTAACCCGTTATCAGCCACCCTTTGCGAGTTTTTCATGGAAGACCTGGAACAAAAAGCCATAGCCACCGCCCCCCCAAACTGCAAAATAAAACTATGGAAACGCTACGTGGATGACATACTGGAAATCATACCAAAAGGTCAAACAGAAACACTAACACAACACTTAAACAATATTGACGACACGGGCAACATAAAATTCACTTATGAGTTAGAAACAGAAGGCAGCATAGCATTTATGGACATGAAAATCACCAGGCAGACCGACGGGACCCTAAACATAAACACATACAGGAAACCAACACACACAGACCAATATCTATTATGGACATCAGAACACCCCACCATACACAAAATGTCAGTAATCAGAACATTATATCACCGAGCAAACATGGTAACAGAAGAAAGAGACCGTAAACAAGAGGACAAACACATACAACACGCTTTAAAGACCTGCAGATACCCGACATGGGCAATAAACAAAGGAAAACAACAAACAAAAACAGAAAGCAAAGAACAACCTAAGCAAAGAACCAGAAACCCAGAAAGACAATAACCAAAACCAGTGATAACCCTACCATACATCAGAGGCATAACGGAAAAAATTAGAGCAACAATGAAAAATCACAACATAAACACACCAACAAAGCCATACACAACAGTTAGAAACAGACTAGTACACCCAAAAGACAAAATATTAGCTGGACAAAAATGTGGAGTCATCTACGAAATCCCATGCAAAATATGCAATAAAACATACATAGGAGAAACCGGACGCCAACTCAATACACGGACAATAGAACACAGAAAGGAGTGCGAGAAAGAGGCAAATCGTAAACACACAAGAGCAGCAAAAGAAGAAGCAGAAAGTACAATAAAAAAGTCAGCCGTAACAGATCATTGCTTAAGAGAAAACCATATAATGGACTGGGACAGCACACGGATCATAACCACTGAACAACAAAAATACAAAAGATGGATCAAGGAGACGTGGATGTGGGACCATGAACAGGGACGACGGAGTTTACACGCTGGACCACGCATGGGACTGCATCGTCGGAGAGGGGAGAGCGGGCAGTAGAGGGCGACAACGTCCTCTGCTGCCCGCAGATAAACGGAGAAGGAAGTGACACGCCACCATCAGCGTCAGCCTGAAGAAGCCGGCAGCCGTCGGCGAAACTGTAGCTACAAAACAGGTAAACAAAACTGTTTCTGTGTTTAAAAAGAACGAAAGCATGGAACCTAAGGATGGCTTGCTTCACTGATAGTGACAGCTCTTTGGATCTCATCTTGACAGTTGACAGCAACAGATTCCAAATGCAAATAGCACACTTGAAATGAACTTAATCTGCTCAGTGTAATTGGGATAATGAGGGAATAACACACACCTGGCCATGGAACAGCTGAGAAGCCAATTGTCCCATTACTTTTGGCCCCTTAACAAGTGGGAGGCACATATACAAACTGTTGTATTCCTACACCGTTCACCTGACTTGGATGTAAATACCCTCAAATAAAAGCTGACAGTCTGCAGTTAAAGCACATCTTGTTCGTTTAATTTGAAATCCATTGTGGAGGTGTATAGAGCCAAAAATGTTAATATTGTGTCGATGTTCCAATATTTATGGACCTGACTGTATACACCACTACCACCAGTCTGAACTGTTGACACAATGCAGGATGGATCCATGCTTTCATGTTGTTGTCGCCAAATTCTGACCCTACCATCTGAATGTCGCCGCAGAAATCGAGACTCATCAGACCAGGCAACATTTTTCCTATTTTCTATTGTCCAATTTTGTTGAGCCTTAGCAAATTGAATCCTCAGATTCCTGTTCTTAGCTGACAGGACTGGCATCCGGCGTGGTCTTCTGCTGCTGTAGCCCATCTGCCTCAAGGTTCGACGTGCTGTGCGTTCAGAGATGCTCTTCTGCATACTTTGGTTGTAATGAGTGGTTATTTGAGTCACTGTTGCATTTCTATCAGTTCGAACCAGTATGGCCAATTCTCCTCTGACCTCTGGCATCAACAAGACATTTTTGCCCACAGAACTGCTGCGCACTGGGTGTTTTTCCTTCTGATCATTCTCTGTAAACCCTAGAGATGGTTGTGCATGACAATTCTAGAAGATCAGCAGTTTCTGAAATACTCAGACCAGCCCGTCTGGCACCAAAATCCCATGTCATGTTCAAAATCACTTAAATCACCTTTTTTCCCTATTCAGAAGCTTGATTTGAACTGCAGCAGATTGTCTTGACCATGTCAACATGCCTAAATGCATTGAGTTGCCACCATGTGATTGTCTAGTTAGTGATTTACAGTAACGAGCAGTTGGACATGTGTACTCAAAATAGTGGCCAATGAGTGGATAAACTCAATGTGAGTGTTGCTTCCTTTTTCACAGTGGAAGCATGAGAGAAACTGCAACAAAACGGTAAAAAATTGAAATTGCATCGCTGCAATAGGCAAGGCAAGGCAGCTTTATTTATATAGCACATTTCAATGTGCTTTACAATTAGCACGAAAAGGCACGACAATAAACAGGAGAACACAAACTAAGCAAATACACAGATAAAATTATAATTCAGAGCTAAAAGGAACAGACAGAATTAAGGCTGAGCAATTACATCACAGATTACAGTTGAGATGATGCATCATAAGAAACAGTTCATTCAAAGGTTGATGAGTACATTAGGGTTTTAGGTTTTGACTTAAACAACACTAGCATTGGGGCAGATCTGAGGTCCTGGGGAAGCTGATTCCATAAGTGAGCAGCATATTAGCTAAAAGCATCTTCACCCTGTTTGGTTCTGACCCAAGGTTCTACCAGCTGATTGTTACCTAATGATCTCAGAGCCCTATTACTGGGATGAGATCTGACATGTATTTTGGCCCCATGCCGTTGAGTGATTTATAAACTAGTAGGATCACTTTGAAATCTATTCTGTGGTTTACTGGTAACCAGTGTAGAGATCTAAGAACAGGAGTGATGTGCTCCATTCTCTTAGTTCTTGTTAAGACTCTAGCAGCAGCATTCTGAACAAGCTGCAGTTGCTTCACAGCATTTTTGGGAAGACCAGTTAGGAGGCCATTGCAATAGTCCAGCCGACAAGAAATAAAAGTATGAATGAGTTTCTCTAAGTCTGGTCTGGACATGAGACCTCTGACTCTTGCTTAGTATTTTATTTAGAAAAACCAGGGGTTTTACATCAAAACTGTGTATTTCCTGTCTAGCCCTAAGTTAACTTTAGAACTTGTTGTGTCTCACAACCGTACGGTTTACGGGATATGATCCTAATTTCAGAGTTCAGCTAAATGTAAAAATTAAACTGTTAAACTAGTCTGACTGAAATAACAGGTGTTTAGACATTTTAGCTGTCCAGTTTTTTAAACAATGTTCACAGATTTCAGTTTTCTGCTGTTTAGGATTGTTTTCTTGATTCTTCACTTACTTTTTGTGCTTTATTTGCTTGTTGGTGTTTTTTGCTTTCACATCTTTCACTACATTCAGCTCATTTGACGGTTTAGCTTTGTTTCAGCTTCACTTCCGCTATTCAACAACTTCAGCAATCAGTTACCAAATTTAGCATATGATGCTAATTTCACAGTTCAGCTAATTGTAAAGATTAAACTGTTAAACTTGTCCAACTGAAATAATAGGTGTTTAGACATTTTAGCTGTCCAGATTTTTATACAGTGTTCACAGATTTCAGTTTTTTGCTATTTAGGATTATTTTTCTCCATTCTTCACTTACTTTTTGTGCTTTTTTTGCTTGTTGTTGCTTTTCTCTTCTACATCTTTCAATACATTCAGCTCATTTTGACAGTTTTGCTTAGTTTCAGCTTCAATTCAGCTGTTCAGCAGCTTCAGCTTACTGAAACTAGCTGAAACTGCTATCCAGCATTCAAACAGCATTTCTGCAAGAAATGCAAATTTTTCTAGTTTTTATTGTGATTTTTGACAAAAAAAATAAACGAACTAGGCAAATGACAAAAGCCTAACTATCCAACCGCTTTAAACTTTCAATCTTGTGCTGCCAGATTTTAACATACATGCATTTAGAACTGTAATCCTTTCCTTCATCGTCCACCATAATTTTAATTATAAAATTCTGTCGCTGGGCCTTCAATGAAGGATGAATGATGCACCAGACCTGTCCTTCAAATCCAGGGAAAAGAAGGACACATTTGGAGGCGCCTTTTATTTTGGAAAGCCTTCATCATATTGCTGTGATGTTATCAGCCTTTGAAAGTTGCAACCCCTAAATTTGAACAAAGCCACTTATTCGGCCATTAAATGCTCAATCAAATCACTGGATGTACATTTGCAACCAGATTAAAGATGGCTGCCACAACTAAGTAACCACAAGAATAGGTCTAATTCAGTAAATATAGGCACTGAGCTATTATTTCATATGTAGTAGATGGGAGTCATTGACATGCTCCTTGTGATGTTGCACATCTCTCACATTACCTTTTGAATGATCAACTCCCATTTCTCAACTTAAAAGTAGGGCTGGGTGATAACACTGTGATCTTCAACTTTCGCTGCAGCGATTTGCAGCCTAGTGTGAAGCAGCTGGGATGAGAATCAGCTCCTCTAAATCAGAGACTATGGTCTTAATTCTGAAAAGGTAGGATGCCTTCTTTAGGTCAGGGACGAGGTCCTGTGTAAAGTGGAGGAGTTTAAGTATCTCAGGGTCTTGTTCATGAGTGAGGGAAAGACGGAGTGCAAGATTGATAGGGGCGTTGATGCTGCGCCTGCAGTGATGCGGTCTGTCATGGTGAACAGAGCTGAGCTGGAGGACGATCCATGTTTCTACTCTCACCTATGGTCATGAGCTTTGGGCAGTGAGGGAAAGAATGAGATCGCAGATACAAGCAGTCAAAATGAGTTTTCTCCGCAGGGTGTCTGGGCTCTCCCTTAGAGATAGGGTGAGAAGCTCTGTAATCCAGGAGCGTCTCGGAGCCGATCTGCTGCTCCTCCACACTGAGAGGTGCTTCGGGTATCTGGTTAGGATGCCTCCTGTACACCTCCCTGGTGAGGTTTTCTGGGCATGTCCAACCGGGAGGAGACCCAAAGTAAGACCCAGAACACGCTGGAGCGACTATGTCTCTCGGCTGGCCAGGGAACACCTTGGGATTCCCCCAGAGATGCTGGCTCGAGTGGCTGGGGAGAGGGATGTCTCGGCCTCTCTGCTTACGCTGCTGCCCCATGACTCTACCCTTGGATAATCAGATGATACGATGATGGATGATTGATACAAAACACTTATAAACTTTAATTTTCAGTTCATGTTGATGTTTTGTGACTGTTTTACAAAATATTTAATTCACTGGCCTCATTTGGGTAATTTGACATATATTTGAGTATTTCTTAATATTTGAAAACCTAAACCGCTTTACTTAACAGGGTTTTGGCCATTTTGTCCCAAAGTTGTTATTAATTGATTATTTGATGGTAGAAGTTGAAAGTAATACATAAAATACATGAAAAGTTGTTCACGAATTGAAAACATTCAATTTTCTTCATAAATTTACCTCAAATAACTTCTGATTGCAAAAAGACAGTCGCGTTTATAAACTATATTTGAATAAAGTGATAAAAGAGCCATATTAGGTGCTCCTCTTCTAATCCTCCATTGTTCTTTGTCTGTCTCCTGTCCCACAGAGGGTCTGCTCTAATTAAAGACTAATAATTGTATTGTTTTTTTAAACCTATTGAGACAGAGATTCTGCTCTTCAATCATTCTCTTCCTTCAGTGTACCCAGCCCATGGAGGGCTATCTGACTGGCTGAAGTCTTAAAAACACACTGCATCCTAACACACACACACACACACACACACACACACACACACACACACACACACACACACACACTCTCTCGCTCGCTCTCGCTCTCTCTCTCTCTCGCTCTCTCTCTCTGTGTGTGTGTGTGTGTCAGAGGACGAAGGAATACAGCAAATCTAAATTAAAAGTTTAAAGCATCATTATTTAATTACCCGAAAGGCTGTGGTTTTGTAGGATTGAAGAGTGGCTTGTATGCGCATCTTTGTGTGTGTCTGTGCTTCTATATTTGCTTGGATGTGCTCCTACAGGATTATTTCAGTTTTTCAATTGGTCTCTTTTTTTTCCATCAAATTGTGTGAGTGTTCGTGTTATTGGTTGCCCTCTCCCACTGCCCCTCCTTCATTTCTACCCTGCACACACACAAACATGCACGCACGTTGAAACGCCAGAAGATAAAAAGGCATTATGGTAAATTCCACTTAATGACAAATTTTTAATTTTGGGTAACAGGGCCCGGTGAATAGAGCTTAATTAATGGGACCAAAGATCCCTCAGAAAAATAACCCTCTCGACGTACCCAACCTGCACGATTATGGAGCGCTCTGCAAAAATGGTTCAGATTAACCAACGCAGTTTATCTACCCTTCCACTCCCCCCCTCCCCTTCTGTATAATAACAAAAATAACAATCATGAAAATTCTTTCTGCCTCCCAGCCCCCATCTCCCGCCATTCTACCCTCCCACCCTCTGCATGGCTCTCTCCCGCAGGAGGAAATTCATCAAAATGAAATTGAGGTTGCAACTCAGTGGTTTTATTAAAATATATTTGCCCCTCACAGATGATGTGTGCTTGTGTGTTTGTGTGTTTTGCTGCAAAAGACAAAAAAGTGTAGTATGAATAATTTGGTCATTTGTTCTTGGAGACATTTTCAGTCTTGTGAAAATTTATTGATAAAATACAAAAGCTTGCTGAATGAAGTACAACTCCATAAAATTTCTCTGAAGGTGAGTTAAAAAATTAAATACATATTAAGAGGCCTGTTGCCATTGGTGCAAAAATACAACGTTGTTTTCAATATTTTTTTAATGGTAAATTAAAGAGCATGCTTCATGTCAGGATTGTTCCGTAAAAAAATGTTCTATATTTTTTCTAAAAAAAACTGCCCTAAATTAAAAATAGGAGATAAAACTTTGGTCAAATAACATGACTGAATTGATTCCTTATTTATTTATTTTGAATTTGTATAATGCCTCCTGCATTATCAATGTGACACTGGTAGGAGCCGATGGAAATATACCACCACGTCACATTATCTGCATCCACAAACAAACGTACGTCATAGTCTTAAGAAATATTTACGTTCCATCGTTAGCATTGCAGCATCATAAGTAAACAGTGGTTATTTTTGAAGTGACAGCTAATGAAACCATGCTATTTGTAGTCATACAAGGCCACAAACACAGCAGTCGTATGCTAGCTGCTTCCTTTTAATTGGTGCTCGTAATGCTATCGTATTGCGGCAACAGCACCTAACATAAAGGTGTCGGCCCACTTGCTGTAAAGTCATGTTTGAGATATTCTTCAAGTAAACACCTCTTTAGCGTTTTACTTTGTTTCCCGATTTTCAGCAAAGATTGATGGATCTTTGAATATTACTTTAACCAGAAGATCTGACACACACACAGACACACACAGAGAGAGAGAGAGAGAGAGAGAGAGAGAGAGAGAGAGAGAGAGAGAGAGAGAGAGAGAGAGAGAGAGAGAGAGAGAGAGAGAGAGAGAGAGAGAGAGAGAGAGAGAGAGAGAGAGAGAGAGAGAGAGAGAGAGAGAGAGAGAGAGAGAGAGAGAGAGAGAGAGAGAGAGAGAGAGAGAGAGAGAGAGAGAGAGAGAGAGAGAGAGATTTATTTCTAAACAATTTAAAACAAGGCTAACTAACTCTAAACACTCTGTGATGAATGGATCTAGGTGTGAATGAGGCAAGATGGAGCGTGTAATGTGGAATGTCATCGTCGTCTTCCTCCGCTTATCCGGATCGCGGGGGCAGCATCCCAACTAGGGAGCTCCAGACCATCCCCTCCCTAGCCTTCTCCAGCAGTTCCTCCGGCAGGACCCCAAGGTGTTCCCGGACCAGATTGGAGATGTAACCTCTCCAACGTGTCCTGGGTCGACCTGGGGGCCTCCTGCCGGCAGGACATGCCCGAAACACCTCCCCGGGGAGGCGTCCAGGAGGCGTCCTGACCAGATACCCAAACCACCTCAACTGGCTCCTTTCGATCCGGAGGAGCAGCGGTTCTACTCCGAGTCCCTCCTGAATGTCCGAGCTCCTCACCCTATCTCTAAGGCTGAGCCCGGCCACCCTACGGCGGAAACTCATTCGGCCGCTTGTATCCGCGATCTCGTCCTTTCGGTCATTACCCAAAGCTCATGACCATAGTGAGGATTGGGACGTAGATCGACCGGTAAATTGAGAGCCCGGCTTTCTGGCTCAGCTCCCTCTTCACCACGACAGATCGGCTCTGAGTCCGCATCACTGCAGACGCCGAACCAATCCGCCTATCGATCTCCCGATCCCTCCTACCCTCACTCGTGAACAAGACCCCGAGATACTTAAACTCCTCCACTTGAGGTAATGTGGAATGTTGTTATCAGAACTCCCGTTTTCGGAGAAGCGTTAGTTCTGTGTGGGAGCGAATGTTTTGCTCTAAACTACAGTCGGAGTTTCAAAACCACATTCAGACGCCATATTGCCGCTCTACATACCCTTAGCGGAGACCTCCGTTTTAGATCCTGAATGCCAGGTACTCGGAGCCGATGAAACAGCGTACGGTATGACAGACTAGTCTTGGAATGCCTCCAGGTAAGCGACAGGTGGTTGGCAGCGTGTAGCTTGCAACAGGTTTTATTTTCCAGCTTGTCAAGGTTCTTTGTGGTTAAAAAGTTACGAGTGGCCGGCTCGAAACCGTAGAACGTTTGAACTGAGTTAAGGGTGACGTGGGAGTTAGTTTTATAATTCAGATGTTTTAATTTATGGTCGAATCAGGATTTGACAACCAAAAGGGGTTTGTATAAACACCACACAGACCATGCCACGCGCCAGAAAGGAAAGCTCTGATTGGAGAGACAAAAGGAATGTGTCATGTGATCTCAACATTACTTGTGTCATAGGTAGGGATGGGTACCGAATTCGGTACTTTTTAAGGTACCGACCGAATTCCATGGTACCGACTGAGCACCGATTCACGTCATTTGAAACGGTGCCTCGTTTCGGTACCCGTCCTTCACAACGACAACTTGCCTAGACAGCTGCGCATGCGCAAGAGCGTTATGTCGTCGGTCGTTGCGAGCCAGTTGTAAACAGAGGAGCATGGTAGAAAGAACGCACGCTAAAGCTTGGGTCCACTTCACTAAATGTGATGGGTAACTGGGTGATGATGATGAAACCAGCGACAATGATCTAAGTGAGACATCCTCATCTTAATCTGCTCCGGTAGGTAAATAAAATGTAAGATAACATTAGCTTGATTTGTTAGCTTCCGTTTCACTAATGGTGCGTTCGCTTTCTCCTCGGAACTCCGAAATTCCGACTAGAAGAACACGAACGCGCTCTAAAGTTTGGCTTCACTTTACTAAGTGCGACGGGTGATTGGGTGAAGATGAAACCAACGACAACGATCTAAGTGTGAGGCATCATCGTTTTAAATCTGCTCCAGCAGCTAAATAAACTGTTTAAGATAACGTTAGCTTGATATGTTAGCTTCCATTGCCACCATTGTTATCATCTAATGGTGCGTTTGATTTCTCCTCGGAAATTCTAACTTCCCAGTAGGAAAAATCAAATGAAAAAAGACGGCAAAAGGAATGAAGATACACAGTAAATTTAGTTCACAGTAAAGATGTTTGCTTCAGTTTAATTATCAGCTTATAAAACTACAAGGACGATGTTAAAATACAAACAGCTGTATGTTATTTATCGTGATATTTATCAAATATGGATATAAATTGAGAAATATATATATATATATATATATATATATATATATATATAATTATAAAAGAGAATTAAAATACTAAACACTCAAAAGTATCGAAAATTGGTACCGTTAAGTACCGGTATCGATTCGTAGGTACCGGGAATTAGTACCGGATCGATTCAAATGTCAAAGGTACCCATCCCTAGTCATAGGAGTGTCTAGTGCATCTGTACCAAGTTAATTCTTACACAAATACTACTGATTACAGTATTATAATTCAAGTAATTAACATTGTCATTTCACACATTGATTTACATTGGCCTCACATTATTATTGCGACTAAAAAATGTTGTTTGGTTATTTATTAAAAAGAAGAGAAAGTCTTCTGTCTCGGTCTTGAGCTGGAAAGGAAGTGAAACAGTTTAGAATGAGCACAGTGCATGAAAGACCTTGAGAGATTAAGTTGCTGAGGGGGACACAGTCTCCCCAGCTTGAGCAGAGCAGGCACGACCTTTAGGTCAGAAACAGTCATTTCATTCTGCTACATGACTCACAGATCTGAGGTTTAGTTTTTGAGATATTTTAATTTTATTTGGCACAACTTGTGAATAATTTGCCCTGCCCAGCAAATAACCAACAAACGCAAGAATCTTTACCCAAGGTTTGCTTCTCTTAAATGAAGATATTTATAAATGTTTTATCACTGTAACTACAATATACAGAAACAATAAAAATATGTTAGACATTTACAGGCGTCTTAGCAAAGCACTTAGCGATTAGCCTAGCTTAGCATCGACGCTCACACTGCTTACATTTTATTAACTGTAACATTTTAAAACAAGCCCAAACATTCCCTAAAGAAATCAATACTTACAAAGACAAATGCTCTCCGTTGCACAGATATATAAAACTAAATCAGCATGTTCATGATCCATTTTTTGTCTGATTCCGCCTAATTTTAAGTTGTAAACAATAAACTTGGCAGCGACGGAAAACGGGAAATACGTCAGTCATAGACCTGAAACTGAGTTAAGAGCACTCACTCCTTTTCACACAGACAGTAAAACAAAGACTGTTTTTAATAGCGATGCCTCACTTTGATCTGTTGTCAAAACCTAAAAAATTTTACCCTTTTATCATTATTTCTCTTGGACTATTTATTAATTTAAATGATTCCCATTATGAACTTAATAATTATATGTGGCCTAAAGGCCTGACAGAGCACTAGTCAGGATTATTTGAAGGAGAATGTCATTCAGCGGCTGTTGGAGACGATTTGCAACATGACTTTTTTTTATTACTAACTTGAAGTAGTTGTCATTTTGAACTGATAAAGTTTAAAGCTTAAGCATTCTTGATAGGAGGTATGTGATGTTAGCAACCTAAATTATATATTTTTTTAAATTGGGGGTGCCCTGTATATATTAGTATCGGTTTATATCGGTATCAGAAATTAAGAGTTAGACAACATCGGAAAAGCCAATATCGAGCATCCCTAGTATATTTGTTCTGTTGTAGCAGTATTGGTGTTTGCTAATGTTTGAGATGTTTTGCTGGCAAACACACACAGGCAAAAATATCATGTTATGATGTTATCATGATTAAGTTTCAGAGACTGGAGTTTAGTTAGAGTTATGTGGGACTTCTTGATTTAGCTGCTCCAGTTTATTTTGTCTTCTTTAACCCATTTTAGTTTTATTCACCTTTCGATTGCATTTATATTACTTTTGGTAATTACTGAGGTGAAATTTCCACATTGTACAGTGTTTTAATCGGTAGAAGCTTTTGTTGGTTGAGGCTAGTGCAGTCCATCTTTGATTATGAGATATCCAAGCTCACCACATGTTAACCTCCTCCAGTGACATGTTGAGCACTCACCCCCTCCTCGCCTGTGCCACCTTCTCAGCCCCTTCCACACCATGCTGGCAGCCGGGTCAGGGCAGGTGGCCAATCCTGCCAGTCAAAGCACCGTCGCCACGCGGCAACACCACAGACATCAATTACCACACAGTAGGGGCGCGGCCTGGCAACCGCATGGCAGCCACATGGTCCAATAAGGGTACACAACAACAGGGACCAAAGAATGCCAAGAAAAGTGAAGGAGGCAGTGTGTGTGTGTGTGCGTGTGTGCTTGCGTGGAGACTGACGTTTCCTGCCTTGTCCTTGGTTTATCAGACTCAAACCATCCTGTCTGAACCTTGTCCCATTTGTGTGTGCGTGTCACCCCAGGAGATCTGGGTGTTCATGGTTCATTAGCCACACGTACACTTCCATTCTGCTCTCACTGGTAGAAGGGACGGATTCAATGCATTCACATGCAGACACACACAACACACGCACGCACACTCAGTTCCTCTGTTTTGCTTTGTTGTGACTGCGCTGATGAACAGACACACAGCCTCTCCCCTCCTCTTCATCTTCAAGTAATCAGGGTACCTTTGAGACGGACAGGTAGCATCTGTCGCTGTCTCTCCCCGATTCGTCCCTCCCTCAGTCTCCCTCTCTTCCATGCCATTGTGTTGCTTTACCCTTGACGATGGAGTGATGAGATAATGAACGAGGCGTCCCGCTGAACAGAAGTCAGTGGAACCCACAGTGGGTGTTTTAAAATGGGATGTGGAAACATTTAAAATTCTACTTGGCACATGGACTTCTCTTTAAAAGTGTTCATCTTAAACCAGAGGCGGACTGGCAATCAGTGAGTTCTAGGGCTGGTGGGTGTGCTTTGGGCTGGTGTTGGCACTTAGCACGCACAGGTGAGATATGGGTAGAAAATGGATATGCGACTCTAGCTGCATCCAGAGGAGTTGGTGTCTACTCACTTGCCTCCCTCCCTCGCTCACATGACTGGACAGACAGAGATTTCCAGGGCAAAATTTTTGTCCCAGTCTGCTTAAACCCAGTTTGCTACCTTAAAACAAAGGATGTCCATTTCCCTCTGAGATTTTTGAGCTTTGGCCTCAAAGATGGCTGCTAGGAGTGCTTTACAATTAGATTTGTTGAAATTGCAGTCAGCATGCCGAGGCCTCTTGTGAGTCTGTTCAGCTGTTTGGTAAGCCGCTGCCATCTGCCTTTTCAGCTCCAGACTCCTTCGGATGTGCCGAACCGCGATGGAACGAGGCAGTGATGGTTTGGGTTTGAACAGGGCCTCCAGGTTGATTAGCATATTTTCACCCCATGTACAGACAACAGAACCCCCACCCCACCCAACCACCCATGTGTTTGATTCCTCGTCCATGACAAAGAGCTTTGCCCTTTATCTGTGTGTGTTGGGTTGGCGAGATGGGGGGTGGCCCTTAGATTAAGGGAAAGCTTCCTGCTCTTTATTTGGGGAGTCCCCCTGGGAGACGTTCTGGGAATGACTTTCGTTGAGTCACCAACGCCTACTTACATTCACAAACAAGCACACAAAGATGTACTTGTACACACACATACACACCTTTCACCCCTGCTCATTTTTCAGGCTGCCATTTGGCCACATACTGGTTGTTGTGTAGCACCAGTTAAATGCACAAAGACACTGGTCTGCTTGCAGGAGCCAATCTATATCTAAACCACCACTGTGATAATGGCAGGTGGGGTCACAAACAACATATTAAAATGTAGAATACCAGAAAGAAACTAAAAAGCTCACATTCAATAACTAAAACTTAAAATACACCAAAATAAATAAATAATTTTAAATAGATTCTGTACCAAACCTGGATCCAATGCAGCATAGTCAGAACAGGAGTGAGACAGTCGCCACCTGGATTTAACAAAGCAAACAGGTAGGAGCCTCCTATTGGACAGCATGGGTGATTATCTTTCAGCTGGCAATAAGTTATTTAACCCCAACTGGTGCAATGAGTTGCTTCTCATTTCTTAAGCAACCATGTGGAAAGACACATGTGGTGGTTGTGGAAAAGAAAACATCTAAGGAGATTGCAGAAACGACTAAAACTGGGTTAAGAACTGTCCAACGCGTTATTAAAACCGGTCTGAGTCCAGATCGACCCTGTCCCAGAGTGATGGGTATATCAGGGTAAGAAGAGAGGCAGATGAAGTGGTGCACCCATCATGCCTTGTGCCTACTGTACAAGCCTGTAGGGGTTGTACTATGATCCGGGGTTACTGCAGTTTTTCAGGTTTAGGTTCAGCAACAGTGTGTGCTCCAAAAATGAGGTCAGCTGACTACCCAGATATACTGAATGATCAGGTTATTCCATCAATGGTTGTTTTCTTCCCTGATGGCACGCGCATATTCCAAGATGACAATGCCAGGATTCATACTGCTCAAATAGTGAAAGAGTGGTTCAAAAAATCCATGCAACACTGGATGGAAATACATCTTGACATTGCAGAATCTTATCAAAACAAGGCCACAGTGAATGTGTGTCATAATCAAAGCTAATGGTGAGCCACTGAAATATTAGTGTGTGTGACAATTTTTTGGGTGGTGACTTTTTTGTGGCCGGGCAGTGTGCGCAAGTGATCGGATCTGTGCTCGGCTTCTGACTAAGTCTTCCAAACACACCCACATCACCCCGCTTCTCCTCCAGCTTCACTGGCTGCCAGTCAACTCCAGGGTTCATTTCAAGATCCAGGTTCTGGTCTATAGGGCCTTACATGGACAAACACCATCTTACATTGGTGATCTTCTCAGTCCCTACACCTCCAGCAGGTCCCTGAGGTCCAGTGATCAAAGCCTACTGGTTGTGCAGCACCAGGCTAAAGACCAAAGGTGACAGATCATCTGCTGCTGTGGCCCCCAGACTCTGGACCTCTCTCCTCCTGAGCCTGAGATCGCTGGACTCAGTGGTCTCCTTTAAAAAGCAGCTGAAGACTCACTTGTTCAAGCTGGCTTTTGTATGACCTTCTTCACCTCTCTCTCTCTATTCTGCTCTCCCCACCTATTCCACCTTCCTCAGGATCCACTGATTTCGCTCTTTCCTATTCACTCTCTCTCTTTCTTAACATTTTTTAATCACAATTGTCGATTTTTGCTCATTTAAAATATATTTTTAATCATTTTCTAAATAATTTTTTATATTTTCACATTTTTTGGTTTGTGAAGCGCCTCGTGATTTTTATCTTGAGAGGCGCTATAGAAATGATATCTTCTTCTTCTTCTTCTTCTTCTTCAAGAAGACATGCATGGGAAGATCTTGAATATTAAGTAAAACATACAAGAAAATCAAGATCTGATTTTGCACCACACATATTTCGACACAAATATAATTACTCTTTCCAACGCAAGTCTAAAATAAAACTGAATATTTAATTTTTATTCTGAAAGTACCTGAAGTTTATTACTGAATCAGATCCAACGATACAGGCTTTTTTTCTGCTGTTGACTCTAAAATGTTTGAAAATGTTCATCAGTAATATTTCTCTGATTTCTGACGGCTGTCAGAAATATTTTGAAACACAAAAAATTGTTTCTTTTCTGCATTAAGTGAATAAAGTTGCAGGAACTAGAAACTCATAAGTCATATAAAGCAGACGTGTCTAAAGTGTGGCCCGGCGCCTCAGAGACTTTCTCCTGCAGGATCATTTACAAAAAAAAAAAAGTGAAATTAAACTATTTCTGTAGTTTTAAAATTAAAAAAGAAAAACTTTTTGTGGGATTTTAGAATTTTTAACTTAAATTTTAGCTCTCAACTGAAAAAGTGTGGACAACCCTGCCATAAAGCTGAATGTGTCATTTTATTCAGTGTAGAACGGTATTGTGAAAAATGGTAACGCTTTCCTAAAACTAAGCTTCTCTGGTTTTAAAATTTATTCCTACATGGTTACATCATCACTTCAGGTCTTTGTGGAGTCACTTATGTCTCTGTGAATGCTCACTGACTAACTTATCTACTTTATAGTCTAAAATCGTTAGCTGTGGATGACTAGCGTGTCAAAGCCAAGGTTTTCTCCTGGCGTAAGTAAGGATCTCCCGATGAAACCCAGTGTTGGCTTCACCTCTGCACTAAAGGAGGATTAAGGTTTTGACTGTATCAACTAAAAGCCTCCTGCTTGGTGATGACACTGGATAGCATTTCTAACTGTGTATGTGTGTATTTGGAGAGAGGTGAAGGTCGTGGCAGAAAGAAACCCCATCCAAACAGCAGCCATTTTAATTTGTTTGACTGGGGAGAGAGGTGATAACCTCCCTCTGCAGCCGCTCACCCGGGGAGGAGGGAGGGGGTTAGAAAACAAGGAGCAAAAGCAAAAGCAAAGGAGGGAGGTCTGAGCTGAATAATGATAAGGCCGGTGGATGGAGAGAATCAAAAAAAGACAAAACAGATAGAGCAGTGGGAAGGAGAGTGTAATATTTGATTAAGGCTCAAGGCTGTATGTTTATCCAAAGGCTAAAGACTGTCAAGCAGCTAATCACTGGGGTCGATGTGTGGGTGTGTACATGTTTATGAGAGCATGTGAGTCTGTGTGGGTCATTGCTATTGGCATATAATTTATGCTGACTTCACACACACACGTGTGTGTGTGTGTGTGTGTGTGTGTGTGTGTGTGTGTGTGTGTGTGTGTGTGTGTGTGTGTGTGTGTGTGTGTGTGTGTGTGTGTGTGTGTGTGTGTACATTAGGATTTCTGGATGTCAGTTACAGTTTTGTGGGCCCGAGGAGAATAAAGCCGACTCCCTCTGGGTGCTGTTAGCGCCACTCTTATACAGATGTGCTGGGCTGCAACTGTTTCATTTTCTCTCCCTGCATATGTGATGTGTGTGTGTGTTTGTGTTAGTGAGAGTGTGTGTGTGTGTGTGTGTGTGGGGGGGAGTCAATGCGCGTGCGTGCGTGTGTGTGTGTATGTGCGCGCACACGGTTATGTACATGTGTGTGTGTGTGTTTGTGTTTGTGTTCTCCTACAGGAAGCAAAACCTTCTCAATAGAGCCTTCAGAGTTGTTAAAAGTTTGATCAAGTTAGTTTACATCCCATAACGCTATAAGATGATACTTTGTAATCTACATATGCTTTTATACAGGAATACAAATGCCAAAACAGGTCAAAACTTAACTCATCTAACCCCTTATCATTTGAAAATGTTAATGTTTGTCATCTGTATTTATTTCCATTTATTTGTATTTGTTGCTTTACAGTGCCTAACTGTGGTGAAATTACAGTTTAGTGTATATCTTCTGAATGAAAAATATTGGGGGGTTTTCTTTGGGGGGGGGGGGTGTCTTTTAACAAGCGTGATGCATCTTACTCTCGGTGAATAAAGGTTTAAGTTTAGGAATAAGCTGTAGCCTTTTTTCTGTTCTTGCAGAAGATAAAGAAGGAGGAGGAGGAGGAGGAAGTTGGCTGGTTTCAGACAAAGACAAAGAGGTAGGTTCCAGATGCAATGTTACTACATTTAATTAGAATAATTTGTTTTCAGTTTGCAGGCACATTCAGACTCTTTGGTTACCCAAGGACATTTTGAGGTCTTAAGAAGTTGCTTTTTGAGAAGCGGGGGGAATTAGTTCACTCAGTAACACAAAACGTCTGTAGCGAAGGCAAATCTATTATTTATTTGATATTCTGTATAAATATACAATATTACCTTGCTTCATCTTTATTGTAAATATCAGAAGATTATTGGGCTTAATCAGAAGATTTTAGGATTTTTGCTTTATTATGTAAATATACACATTTCGTTTTGATTCAGAAAAGAGTCAGGTTTATAAAAGTAATAAAATATTTTATTACAATTATAACATGATAAGTGAACTAAACATTTTCTGTGACTGAATGAAGCTAAATGTGATGAATGTGTTGTTGGTCAGAACTTCCAAATCTCAGAGAACGGCGTCTCCGGATGAAAAAGAATTTGGTTTGCTTAAGCCAGGGATTCCCAAAGTGTGGTGCGCGCACCCCTGGGGGTGCGCGAGCTGCCGCTAGGGGGTGCGCAAGGTGAAAAGTGTAATGGCTGCGGAGCTCAGAGAAGTCTGTCATATGTCACCATTAGCGTAGAAACTCATTTGTGGGTGGGCCAAAGAAAAAGTAAGTGGGCCCAATAAATGTAAGTGAAAACACGTATATTTTTGCACGCGCGTGTGTGCGTGTCCTCCACATGTGCCCTAGCTTCATAATAACAATGCGCCGAGCTTCAGCACTCTGGCCTGCGCACGCCGATATGTTCCGTATTTGATCATTTTTAACGGTGTTGGAGAAATCTGAAGGTGGTGAGTCATTCTGGCAGATTGTAATTAACACCTGTCTCATGCAGGTGTTCTGACATTGTAAACCTCACACACAGAACATTGTGGACGTAACTAAATAACAAGAAATGATTCCCATTCAGGCTATTGACAGCGCGCTGAAGATCTGAAGTTCAGAGTGCGTCTGTCAGAGGTCAGACGCGTTCCGGCTGAACCGCGGCTCACGGGTGCACATGTGAGCACATCTGGGCTGGGCAGAAGTCATTTTACAACATTGATTTAAATAGCGCCAATAACGAGACGCGGTGACTTGAGCGGCAGTGCCGTGCGCGCGCACACACACACAGATTCAATAAGCGCGCATGCTGCCTTAACTCCGGCGCGCCGTCAGACTGAAGGCAGAAATGAACGCTGCCTCCACCGTGATAAAAACTTTTAAGAGGTTATTTTTCATTCAAGGTCAAATTAAGATATTAGCTTCTGGGATGAGTAGGGTCCGCTCCAGCCAGTGACTCCTCATGAACCTGACCACAACTCCTGTTACTGCAGCATTTGTTGTTCCAGTCCGCGTGGCAGCGGATCGCAGATTCAGCCACACCATAAAACAGCAATAAGTCGGTCTGAGGTAAAAGTGAGCATCATGGCTATTTCTTGTCCCCTATTGACATTTGATTACGCACAAGTAGGTGATCAGCTCAGGTTTACGCAGAGCAGAAGGAAGGAGAGCGCTCTGGCCGCACAGGTTAAACGTTCCTACTTTAAGAAAACCGTTAAATTGCATTGTTTATGTGCTACCTGGGCACTCTAAATATTTATTTAAAATGAAATCAAAGGAAATTGTAATGGTATCGAATGTTTATTAATTACTATTTAAAAAATGAAAGTGATGGGGAATTTTTTTTTAACCCTGTCTGTTTATATATATATATAAAGAGAGAGAGAGAGAGAGAGAGAGAGAGAGAGAGAGAGAGAGAGAGAGAGAGAGAGAGAGAGAGAGAGAGAGAGAGAGAGAGAGAGAGAGAGAGAGAGAGAGAGAGAGAGAGAGAGAGAGAGAGAGAGAGAGAGAGAGAGAGAGAGAGAGAGAGAGAGAGAGAGAGAGAGAGAGAGAGAGAGAGAGAGAGAGAGACAGAGAGAGAGAGAGAGAGAGAGAGAGAGAGCCATGCCCACATCGGGGTGGGGTGTGCGTCGACATGGACGGGACATAGAAGGGGGTGCGCGGCTAAATAAGTTTGGGAACCACTGGCTTAAGCTATGAAGTTGTTATCGTCAGAAGCACGTCAGACGCAATCTCTCTGTGCTCTACCTCACCTTTTTGATGACCCTCGTCACGGATTCGGAGGTCAGAGAGGTCGGATGACCTCGGGGCACCCAGGTCCAGTAGATTGACCGCAAGCACCGACTTCTCCAGTCCAGAGTTGTCACCAGGCAGCACAGGTTGGATCAGCTTGCGTCTGAGGAATAACTCTTAAGGAGTTGAACAACATCAGCTTGTTTCTGCAGGAACTATTTTGCTGTCTCAGCTTTGTAGGTGCAAAAAGGTTTTGACGACGTGTCAAAATCTTAAATGGTTAAAGAGGTTTGGCTGCAGATGGCCAGTCTGAAGCTTTCTCTAGAACTGCCGAACCACTCAAAATGATCTAGTTTTAAAGATTTGATGTTATGCTTTGCATGGCCAATCAGAGGCTGACAAGTTTGGAGATGTTTTACCAAGACAACTCAGAAACACACCCTCTTTGATATTGGAAGTCCTGCCTGGTTAAAAAAACAAGTTATGTGTTGTAGTCTTAACTTGGCCGTACGTGTTATGTGAGGATGCAGGTGTGGGACCTTGTCGTCGAAACATGGTGAACACATGGCAGGTTCTAGTAGACAACATAATATAACATCCATTCAGTGTGCACAGATTAATGAAGCATTTCATTATACCATAATTATTATAAGTAGTAACAAACAAATGTTTATTTAATGATTATCTAAATTATAAGTCATCAAAGAAATTCATAGTGATTTATTAAATCATTCTTGAATTTAGCAACTGATTGGAGCTGGAGTTGGAGTCTTCTGGAGGCAGACAGATGAGACCTTGGGGAAAGAAAGTTATTGTTTATCTTTCAGACTAGCAGCGTCCGTGAATCCCAGCTGGTGTGAAGTCAGACTCATTTAAAGGGAACACTTTCTGACCAGATGTTGAATAGATGGTGAAAGGTCAAACCGTGCCTAAACTGACCACTGCTGGATGCCACATGTCTTATAAATATGATAGTTTGCAATTATTAATCTTGTGTACAAGCCTGCTCTGTCCATTGCTGTGTTTTTAAAATTGCATTTTAATGCAACTTCTCTGGGAAAAGGAGTTGTTTGTTGCATTAAGATGTAAAACTCTTAATTACTCAGAGTTCTGCAGATGATGGCTGAAAACACTCTGGCTTTGCTATCTGTAATGTTCTAACTGTGTGTGTTTCAGGCTCTGATCTACAACAAAGACCGGGGTCAGCGGTTTGTGGTGCAGGTGTCAAACAGATATTATACCGGGAAGAATGTCCACTGTAGGAACTGCAACAAGACTGGACATCTCTCCAAGAACTGTCCCGACCCCAAAGTCAGTCCTTAGTCAAATGTGCTGCTTGGACACTCGATATCTGAGACTTCTAATTTACTTCATATGTTTGCGTTTGTGCAGAAGTCGTCGCCCTGCTTCCTTTGTGGCATAACAAGCCACCAATCCAGGGATTGTCCCAATAAACACTGCAACAATTGCGGCCAGCCTGGACACCTCTTTGAGTCCTGCGGCGAGAGGGCCTATTGGCACAAGCACTGCTACCGCTGCAACTTGAAAGGACACTTCCTAGATGTCAGTATAAACCAGAAACATTACACACATGTTTTCGTCTATAACATTACAGAGAACTCAGGTTTTTGCTTGGCTCTCTTTGATGTTGAAAGTCAGCTATTTAACTGCCTAACACATATCTGAAATACGCCAACTTGTACCTAAACAGTAAAGTAAATGGAGCTGCTGTCACATCCAAAATCACTATTACTACGTGGAATACTTGTGCATGCGTGTGTGTGCTTGTGCATGCCTGTGTGTGTGTGTGGCGTGTGTGTGTGTGTTTTATATAGGTTAAGGGGGAATCTAATGACCGTCAATAACAATTATTCCTCTGCATTGTTTATGTTTATGTTTATTTATTTGGCAGACGCTTTTGTCCAACGTGACTTACAATTTATAACCTGTAGGGCATGTTGTGATCTGTGGGGGAAACCGGGGTACCCGGAGGAAACCCACGCATGCATGGGGAGAACACGCAACTCCACGCAGGAAGGCCGCAGCCGAGTTTCGAACCTACAACCTTCGTGCTGTGAGGCAACAGTGCTAACACTGCGCCACCATGCAGCCCAGTTTAGCCCTCTGTTTAGTCCCAGAGCCTATTACACAAACGCTTTAGAAAAGAAAACCCGTGTGTAAGGATCTGTCTACCCTCCTCGCTCTCTTTTTTGTCATGTGTCAGCCACCCCCACCCAACACACACACACGCACCCACCCCACTGCGTTTGGTCAGTCAGTCATGTTCTGGGTTCTGTGTGATGGATGAGTAACCAGGTGAACACCAGGGGGAGAGGCTACACCAGGACACACAATCCAATTCTTTTCTTTTCCTCTTTCTTTCTCACAAACTCTTCTCCGTTCTTTTTCATTCTCTCATTCACACTCCTCTGTTCTTCTCCTTCCTCCCAGCTCTTCCCTCCTCTGTTAAACAGCAGAGGGCCAAAGTTGTGCTGTATTGTAATTACTACCCAACTTTTTTTTGTTTACCCCACTCACAAATTAGTGTGTGTGTGTGTGTGTGTGTGTGTGTGTGTGTGTGCGTGCGTGTGTGTGTGTGCGCGCGCGTGCGTGTGCATGCGCACACACTAGAAAAGGAGTCAAGTCTCAGTCCCCTGGGTCTTTCTGTGTCTCTCATTAAAGACAGCCGGTTGATGGAGCGCGAGTGTGTCGCTCGCCTCGCCTGTCGCCCTCGACAACAGCACACTACCCTGGCAGTCTGGAGGGATAGAGCAAATGGGAGGGAGTGGGTGGGTTACAAAAAGATAGCTGCATCTTTCCACATTTCTCATCTATCTATACGTTTATATTCCTCTCTGTATTGTTGTCCAAACAGAGCAGATTTGGTGGGAAAATCTACCCACCATTCAGAACCAATCTCAGGCTAAACCACACACATTTTGTTGAGGGACTTGAGTTCATACAGGATCAAAATTAAACTCCGTTTTTCCATGGAGCAGGCCCGAGTCTGAATTGTGTCTCACTCTGACTCTTGCTCAGTAGGTATGTAAGTAGATGAATCTTATTGCCTGCGGCGACTGCAGCATTTTCAGTTTCCCTGTGGGAAGTGGCGGCGGTTGGTAAAGGATGTCGGAGCGCTTAAGGAACAGCATGGAGAAGCCCCAGAGATAATGCTTTAGCCACAGCGGCACAAAACAACCCACTGCACAATATTAGGACTGTTTGAGCATCACAAATAGAGAAAACAGTTAGAAATCTATGTATTCAGAGGAAAAATTCAGGAACAGACTTAAAAGATGACAGCAGGGACATAATGACCAATTGGTTGTCGGCTGTCCTCTCATCAGTTTTTATCTTCTCAGTGACCTAGTGTCTGCCCTGAGACTGGGAGGTTGGGGTTCAAATCCCAGTCTGGTCATACCAAAGACTTGGGACCCAACACTGCTTTACAGGGATTGGATTGGGGGTTTAAACCACCAAATAGTTCCCAAGCACAGCCACAGCTGCAGCTCACCGCTGCCCACAGGGATGGGTCAACTGCAGAAATGAATCCCACCAGTGTGTGAAGACTAATGGGACTTTGTTACTAACAAAATCCGTTACAGATTTCTCTTCAGAGTTTAGAGTCATCTACACAATAATGCTTTGAAATGATCTAACAATAAAAATGAAACATAAAATAATGTACATAATTTTGCCTGAAAACTTGTTTTTTATTTATTTCTAGGCTTGTCCAGAGATCTGGAGACAATACCACATGACGGTGAGTACCTTTCCATTCAATCAACACAGTCGAGCCCCCCTGCTCCCAGTGTTAAATGGTATAATCTCTCTCTTGGTCGTTTTCTAGTCTATTAACAAAGAAAGCCCCTCATATCTGTACTTTATACTAATAAAAATAAAAATTTCACTTGAGTTTTGGCATCCGTTTCTCATCTGTGTGCATGGATGGTGCTTTGGTGTTATTAAACATTTGACAATATGTTAAGGGAGTAAAGCTCCAAGGATGTAGGGGTGCATTTTCTATGTGTAAAAATTATGTTTTAGTACTTTACTCTTCTTATAATTTGGGCTACTTTTTGCATGTGCATACAGTTTTAATAATAAATTGGTTTGATATAATTACCTAACGTCACTAAAAGCCAACAACTAACCAAAACAACAATGCTGAAAAAAGAAAATATGTGCCACTGTTAACACTTCTTTTACTGATCTCTGAACCCCAACTCCAAAAAAAGAGTGCTCTGAGTCTGGATGTTACTGCATGTTGCTTTCACTGTTGCTAATGTTGCTAATTCTACTCTCGTGTGGCCCTCCAATCATGAGTTGTTCAAGTCCAATCCACAAAGGTTCCATTTTCTAAATATTCAAAATGTGATTTAGAAAAGGAAAAAGCCTGTTGAGTGGACAAAGTATTAGATTCCGTTTGGAGCGCCATGCGATTCTAAGTTTGAGTCAGTGAGGTGGAATGGCTAAGGACCTCATCTAAAGTCTCACTCCTCCAAGAAGGATTTCAACATCTCATCTCTTTCTGTTTCTCATTTGCACACTAGTTGATAGTTAATGTAGTTAATAATCTTGGTTAGTTGCATTTTAATATTTCAAGACAATTAAAGCCAAAGCAATTTAAAAAATTTGTTTGTGAGACCCAGTTGACTTGCCTACGCTTAAATGAGTATATTTCTGTAACCACAAGGTCTATTTGACTACTTTGGTTTCATTATAATTATAACTTTTGTGGGTTTTGTTGTGATGTGTAAATATTAGTAAATGTGATATTGTTGAAGTTTAAATAGGGATGGAGCATTGTAAATGTTGTGTACTATAGGTGGCAGCTGAGCACTGCTATTATAAAGAGGTGCAGCCAGGGCTTAATTTGAGCCGGATCTTGCCGGTGTCGATACAAGATCTGCTCGGGTGCAAAATCGGCTCGGGGTCCTTCGACTGCCGATGACGTCAAAGTACGGCAAACCCACTCGGACAAAATACTGTTGGAAAGAACTTAGCAGTTTCGTTATTAAAATAATGTTTCTTAAGATGTAAGTTTGTGCTTATAATGGTATTTGTAAAATAAAACACTATTTTTTATTCATAATGTTGAACTCCTCTTTGAGCACATCCCTTGAAGGATCATAGGTATTAGCAACACCTGTGAAATTGTATTTGCAGGAAAGAAGTGTGTCCCGTTTATTGAAGTATTTTGTGTTTAGAGTTTTTGACGTCTTGTCCATGCGTAGTTCAGTTACGCTCATAGCTGCTAGCCAAAACTCTGGAGTTTAAAGTGTTCTGGCTTTACTAAAATACCTGTCTGTACTTATTTGATTGATGGTAGTTTTACTTTCTATTAGACTCCAAATGTAATCATTTGGCACGTTTCTAATTCATAATTTGTAATAATGTAATCAGTGATATTAGCATTAGCATTCCTATGGGTTTTTCCACGTATATTAGCATTGCGCTAACCACTCGCTGCCAAATTGCAGCCTTTGCGATTAGAAAATCTCCTTTTGTCACATCGCAATTTAATTGTACATGCAGTTAATCGTTCAGCCCTAATATACATGCAGCTCTATGCTAAAAGTGTATTTTCAAAGAGGTAATGATGGATTTCTTTGTAAAAGTTGTCCATCTTTCCAAAGCCCTTTTCAGACAGACATTCTGGAACATTTGCGGACAATTCAATCCGGTTTTTAACCGGAACTGTGTTTTCAGACACACCACTTTTGTACTGGAACTTGTCCTTTCGGCTGCGTTCACACAGCAGGGAAAAGTTCCAGATGTTAATAGGCGGGGGGGGGGGGGGGGGGGGGGGGGGATATTGGACTTATGTTAAGAAGAAGAAGAAGAAAATATCATTTCTATAGCGCCTCTCAAGATAAAAATCACGAGGTGCTTAAGCATAATTCTGCGCACACGAAGACGCATAAGAGACCTGGATGATGAAGCTCAATGGTTAAAGGAATCACTGAAGCGGTGTGAAGCGCTCCGTCGCGCGTCTAGGCGGTACCGTAGGAGGCGAGCTGCCATGGTTCACCGCATGCTACAGCAGCGAGTTATATAGGTGCGCACAGCGTCCCCCGGTCCCCTCCTCCTCCCCCTCCCCCATTGTCCGGAACTTTACCTCACCAGTCTGAAGCAGCCACCCTGTCCGTAACATGTCCGGACCTGTTACTAGGGGCTTCGTCCGGTAAAATTCCGGAACACGTTATCCGGATGTTTGTATTCAGACACAAAGGTCTTACGGACAGAGTCCGAAACATTTCCGTTTTTCATGGCCTGTCTGAAGGGGGCTCAACAGAAAGATTTGCCTGGACCAACGTAACGTGATAACAACGTAACGTGATTATGTAATTCCATAAGGTTCATGTTCAGCCAATCAACTACTTAGACGTCATCGGCAGTCGACGGACCCCGAGCCAATTTTGCACCCGAGCAGATCTTGTACCAACACCGGAACAAGATCCGGGAACTATTTTATTTTGAAAGGACCATTCCGGCTACTGTCTGCTAGGATCCGGCAACTCACGCGACAAACTTGTGCTATACGCAGGATTCAAATTATGGGTGAGCTAAAGGGAGCTCCTGGAAGCCCTCAACTTCCACACCCAGGGGAGCCCAGAAATGATCCTGGTTCTAATTATATGATATTATCTATGTGGAGACTCTGGGGATTATTTTGAGCTGAGAGGCGCAGAGCCCTGATCATTGACGCGCTCCAGACAGATGTGTGCTGAGAACGGCCACAGTAACATTAATAATGTTACATTATCAAAGTGTTGCCACCCCAAAAACAAATTTAACACGTGATCGTTTATGTCGGCTCATATCCTTTTATGATTTTTGTCTTATTTGTGCCTGTTGCGTTTCGCTGCTGCGGAGCGAAGCGCATCACCTGTTTTGTCCTCCTGTGACTTCACCAGTGGCGGGCGGTGCGTTCCACCCCTGGGCCTTCAGTGATTTCCTATTCAGTCCAATCTAATTTAATACACCTTAAAATACCATCAATAGGACATCACAGCTGGAGAAACCTCACACACACACACACACACACACACACACACCAGTGGCTGGTCAAGACACATAATTTCCAGAGTCTTTAAAATCAAACTCGCATTCCCAGTTGAGAGTAGGAAGCTGACCACGGATACCGTCAAATCTCAGAAATGAAAGACGGGTTTAAGAGATGAGACAATAAAATAAATAAGTAAAGCAAACACATTATTTGCATTTGTTTTGGAGAAAATTGTACCGCGAAACAATTGAACATGTTGGCGCAGCTGCACACACCACGTCATTCACAATATAAATTGCATAGAAACCGAACACAGAATAATTTCATTTTGCCATTTTATTTCGTTACCATTTATTGATTATTAACAAAATAAAATGACAAAACATTAAAAAAAATACTAATAAAATGTTTCTACTCACCAACATAAATGTCCAGCATTGATCTCCTCCTCTCCTGCTCATTAGAAAATAAAATCCATCCTTCTTTCTTTCCTCAGGAAAACCTCAATGGCTCTGTACAGTTTATCTGTGCGCTTCAGGTCCATGAGTGGATCCTTTTCTACGGACATGGAGGCTGAAAGCCGTGTCTGTGCGGTTGTGTTTCTGGCGTACGTTTTAACGCGCTTTAATGCTACCAAATCCATCTGATGCGAGCAACAGGCATTCCCAGCAGGATAACCTGCTGCGGTTCTCTGAAGCTGTTAGCCATGGGTACCGTTCATAGTTGCTTGCCTGAAAATGACGAACAAATCCTTTCTCCTGCTGGGACAAGCCAGCTAGCATTGGAGTCGGACGACCTGTTCTCACAAGATCCATTTTTTCTTGAAAGGTCCGTCTGGAAGATGGTGTGGCAAGTTAATCTGCAACCAAGTCTGTCCCTTCTCCTCTTTCAGCCATCATGCGTTCAAAAATACACCGATAGCTGCCTATAGATACAAATCTCCGTGTTTAGTTTTGATATTTTGCTTCATGCTGCTAGAAAAGTTCTAACTACTGCTTATCCAATCACAGGATGCGTTCATGTCAACTTTTGCGTGAGGCCAGCTAGCTGGCCCGGGCCAAGCTGACTCGTGAGCTGATTGGCTATCGCAACTGGCTCGTCTCTGTTCACTTACAGCAGACAGTGGGCTTCTCGATTGATTCTGAAGGCCTAGGGCAGACTTAATCTGCCTGAAAACACAAGCTAGCTTAAATCTGATTGGATAACACCCAGCCTTGGGATTTTAACACTGGAAGCAGCACAGCCAAGTGGGTATAATAGGATATAAAGAAAATAGACCAGTAAACATTTTTTTTATTTAAAAATAATTACCAAAGGAAAAATACATTTACGCTTTTGAGTATGTTTAGGCCAGCAGAGAAGGCTTTGCTGGCCCTGACTGCCCACCACTGGACTTCACCGCACCGGTGTGGTCTGCACGCAGCGCACACTCCACTATATTTGCGGTCGGTAGATCTTTTTGAACTGCAGTTCAAAGGTAACTCATAAGGTGAAAAATATGAACCCAGGTAGCAGTGTTTCTTTAGGATTGAGAGGAGATACAGGAAGATAATAAACAAGACAGGACAGAAAATAGTCAAATAAATAACTAGTTTGTTTTTGTACCTGGTGGTTGCATAAAACAGACACCATTGAAGGTAAACAGGAGTAAGGAACAGAAAATGAAATTATTCTTTCAATATTTAGATCAACAGGAACTCTGAGAGGCTGCAGGCACACCAGGGAGTTTGCGGCTGCTGCACTGGGGGAGGGGGGAGAGGGCTGAAGCAGGGAAACTGTTGCGGGAACATGTTTATGTTCATGTTTATTCTTTTATCCAAAGCCACTTACAATTTATAACCTATAGGGCATGTTGTGATCTGTGGGGGAAACCGGAGTACCCGGAGGAAACCCACGCATGCATGGGGAGAACACGCAACTCCACGCAGAAAGGCCGCAGCCGAGTCGAGTTTCGAACCTGCAACCTTCGTGCTGCGAGGCAACAGTGCTAACCACTGTGCCACCATGCAGCCCCTGAACAGTAAAGATGCAAAAACTACCATTGTTAAAAGAGATGTGTGTTAAATTAGGAAATGTGGGGGCAATTTTAATTATTTGTCCCCCCCCCCCCCCCCCCCCCCGCGGGGCGTGTACCAACATCTGTTTTACCTTTAGTGAATTGGTATGACATTAGTATTTGCGTTCCGGGAATGTTTGATTTACAAATTAAGCACTAGGTGCAGCATAGAGTTCAGGGGAAGTTCTGCTGATGGTTACAAGATGAATGCTGCATGTATGCTTGTCCCTCCTGCTGTAATTAAATTCAAAATTCAGTTCAATTCAATTAAAAATACTTTATTATTCCCAGAGGGAAATTGACTGCTGTAGTAGCTCAGAATAATAATAATAATCAAGTCATCAAAGAGTTATTGTATAATACAATGGCTGTTGGCAGGAAGTATCTCCAGTAGCGGTCAGTGTTGCAGCAAAACTGAAGAAGCCTCTGACTGAAGACGCTCTTCCGTTGTCGGACAGTCTTGTGAAGAGAATGCTCAGAGTTGTCCATCATTTTCTTGATTCTCTGGAGAATCCTTCTTTGCATTATCTCCTCCAGTCGTCCCCAGAACAGAACCAGCCTTTTTTATTAGGCTGTTGAGCCTTTTCAGGTCCCTGCTTCTGATGCTGCTACCCCAACAGACGATGGCTGAAGAGATTACACTCTCAACAACAGACTTGTAGAAGATCTGCAGCATCTTGCTACAGACATTGAAGGACCTAAGCGTCCTCAAGAAGTGCAGTCTGCTGTGTCCCTTCTTGTAAACTGCTTCGCTGTTCTTTCTCCAGTCCAGTCTGTTGTCCAGGTGAACTCCAAGGTATTTGTATTCCTCAGCCACCTCCACTTCTTCTCCCATGATGGAAACAGTGTTTGACTCCACCCTGTTTCTTCTGAAGTCTAAAATCATCTCCTTTATTTTGTTCACGTTGAAGGATAGATGATTGTTTCCACACCATGCCACAAAGCGCTCCACCAGCTCTCTGTACTCAGCTTCCTGTCCATCTCTGATACACCCGACAACTGCAGAGTCATCTGAGTATTTCTGTAGATGACAGGTCTCTGATTTGTACTGGAAGTCTGAGGTGTACTGGGTGAAAAGGAATGGTGAGAGTACAGTCCCCTGTGGTGCTCCAATGTTACTGATTGCCTGGTTTGATGTGCAGTTCTTCAGCCTCATAAACTGTGGTCTGTTTGTCAGGTAGTCTTTAATCCAGGTGATAGTTGAGGCCCCCACCTGTGTCTTCTGGAGTTTCTGGCAAAGTACATCAGGCTGATTTGTGTTAAATGCACTGGAGAAATCAAAGAACATGACCCTCACAGTGCTGCCTGCTTTGTCCAGATGACAGTGGATTGGCTGAAGCAAGTGGATGATGGCATCTTCAACTCCAACTCCATGGCGATGAGCAAACTGCAGCGGGTCCTGATATGTTCTAGTTTGCTTATTCAGGTGGACCAACAGGAGTCTCTCCAGGACCTTCATGATGTGGGATGTCAGGGCAACCGGTCTGTAGTCGTCATTGACTGATGGGCGAGTTTTCTTTGGAACTGGAACAAGGCAGGATGTCTTCCACAAGACTGGAACCTTCTCCTGGGCCAGGCTGAGGTTGAAGAGGTGCTGCAGAATCCCACAGAGCTGCTCTGCACAAGCCTTCAGTACTCTGGGGCTGACACCATCTGGACCTGCAGCCTTGTTCCTGTTCAGTCTCTCCAGCTGCCTCTTCACCTGACTTCTAGAGACAGAAAGGTTGGGAGGGGGAGGTAACTGGGGCAGCAGCATCTCCTGACTTCGTTGAAGACAGATTTATAGAACCAGAAGAGCCCATGACTGCTTTATAGGACAAAAGAGCTGGTGTGTGACAGGAAAATGTTGGATCAGAGGAGGATGGGATGTCTGATTGGCTGAGGACAGGTGAGGAGGATGCTGGGTTTGTTCCTGAACTGAACCTATTGAAGAACTTGTTCAGTTCATTGGCTGTGTCCAGGCTGCCATCTGTGCAATCCTTCCTCTGCTTGAAGCCTGTGATCTTCTTCATCCCTGACCAGACATCTCTGATATTGTTCCTCTGTAATTTGTTCTCCAGCTTCTTCCTGTATGCCTCCTTGCTGTCTCTGATCTTGATCTTCAGTTACTTCTGTATACTCCTCAGTAATTCCCTGTCTCCCTCCTTGAAGGCTCTTTTTTCCTCATTTAGCAGATTCTTCAGTTCACTGGTGATCCAGGGTTTGTTATTAGCGAAGCATCTCACTGTTCTGGTGGGTATGATGTTGTCCACACAGAAGCTTATACAGTCGGTGACACATCCAGTCATGGCATTGATGCCCTCTTCATATCCTTGCCAGAGTCATCCAATCTGTGGTCTCAAATCAACCCTGCAGGGCTTCTTCAGCGTCCTGTGACCATTTTCTCACAGTTCTTCTTGTCACAGGTTGCCTCTGAACAAGTGGTTTGTATTCTGAGCAGAGAAAAACAAGATTGTGATCTGATTGTCCCAGAGGAGGTCTGGTTTTGGACATGTATGCATTCTTTACATTTGCATAACACAAATCCAATGTCTTGTTTTCTCTGGTGGAGCAGCTGACATACTGGTGAAATGTTGGAAGTGTAGCAGAGAGCAAGGCATGATTAAAATCACCAGATATAGCCACAAATGCATTGGGGTGCTGGGTTTGTAGCTTAGCGACAATGGAACGGATGGCATCACATGCACTTTCAGTAATGACTGAAGGTGGAATATAAACAGTTGCCAAGACAACACTGGTGAACTCTCTTGGCAAATAATATGGGCGACTACTTATGGCCAAGAGTTCAACATCTGGGCTGCAGAGACGACATTTCACTGAAACATGACCTGGATGGCACCATCTGTTGTTGACAAGCACCGCCACTCCACCTCCTTTTCTTTTCCCACTCCTCTTCAGATCTCTGTCTGCTTGTACAGTCAGGAATCCTGGCAGAGAGATGCTGGAATCGAGGATATAGTCCTACAGCCACATCTCAGTGAAACACATAACACTGCACTCCCGAAACTCTGGCTGAGTCCTTGAAAGGGCTTGGAGTTCATCCATCTTGTTGGCCAGTGATCTCACATTGCCCATTATGATTGATGGAAGCATTGCCCATTATGATTGATGGAAGAGATGGTTTGAATTTCCTCTTTCTCTGTCTCCGCTTTGCTCCCGCTCTGCACCCACGCTTCTTGCGTTTTAGCTCATTTGGGATGTGTGGCTTCAGTTGAGGTATTATTTCAGCCTTTCCAATGTTAATCAGCTGCTCCTGATTGTAAACTAGCTTGTTGCCATGGTTACACATTATAACAAATGCTCAAAAAGTGAAAAAATAGCAGTAAAAATCCTCTAAGCTTCACAGCACCAGAAACAGAAAAGTAAAATGTCCAAAAAAAATACAGTTTTTCTTGAGAAACAAGAAGAAAAAATGTCCAAAAAAAGGCTAAACTTACATTTAGCCAACAGAGCTACTCCAACATGCAGCCACCCAGAGCAGCGCAGTTCCGGAACAGGGTGATAAAGTTACTGCCTGCCTGCTTTATAAGAAAAAAAAAAGATTGCTTTATTTCTTCATGAAGAGCGATTTGTCATGATTTATTTAATTGTAAATTTTGTATGGTCTTGTGGCTCAGGCTTTACAGTCTTGTTAGAGGTTCAGCTTGATCATGTTTATTGATATATATGGCATAAATTCTTATGATAAACTTTTCTGGCCCCTAGGCTCAAAGTTAATTTTAACGAGTCATTTTTTCCTAATTAATTAATCGTAATTAGTGCCTTAAATTTCCATCCCTACTGAAGATGGGGATAACAAAACAATGAGATTAACAAGGGGCCAAAAAGTGATGGGAGCCTTTGTAGACTGTAACCTGAACGCACATGTTACATCAATGAACCTAGCCGTGTGTGTGTGTGTGTGTGTGTGTGTGTGTGTGTGTGTGTGTGTGTGTGTGTGTGTGTGTGTGTGTGTGTGTGTGTGTGTGTGTGTGTGTTTTTAGAAACTGTCAGTGAGTTTAGAATTGTGTGACAGTCACATGGGCCACATGTCAGCAGGGAGGCATTTGCCTATTTGGGATTGTGTTGATTCAAAAATGGAAAAATAACTAGTTCTCTGGCTTGTTTCGTGTGTGTGTGTGTGAATGCATGTGTGTGTGTGTGTGTGTGTGTGTGTGCTCGCGTGTACACGCATCTGAGCGAGGGGGTGATATAGACCTCAGCCTAAGAGAAAAGAGCAGCTTGTTTGTCAATTAAAAGACGTGATAAAGCATGAAATGGGCTGCCAGCACCACACGGGACGAAGTAGTGAGGAAGTAGGAAGGAAAGTGTGTGTTTGCATATATCTTGGCGTGCACTTTGTGTATGTGTGTTGGTGGAGATCTGTCACTCTCCTCTATGGAGATTAATTAGCATAGGCTGTCTAATGAAAAGGCAGCATCGTTAGCGTGGGGTGGCACGGTGGGAGAGACGACGAAAAGGAGGAGGAAGGGGGAGTGGGATGGAGAAGTTCCAGGGGAGAAACTGGCAGAGAGGACAGCATAGGAGTTTAATTGTTACTCATCTTGTGGAGGAAGATGCTATTTAGTTCAGATTCACTTCCAATCATAAACCAGAAGAGATGATTTATTATCATTAAAATTATTATTATTACTATTATTATTTTGTGTGTGTGTGTGTGTTTTAGTGTGCGTGCATGCATGTGTGTCTGCATTGTGCTTTAACGGGTGGAGGATTGTGACCCAGGTCTAATTGAAGTATTTAAGCCATTTAAGCACAGGGAACAGAAGGTCGTTACAGATTCAAACTGGCATGGGGGCTAGGGACCTGCAGACACTAACCACCACACACACACACACACACACACGGCTCTTTCTGTTTAAGACCGTCTCATTTTATTCATGATGCTGCTGATGACCTCGAACGCCCCAACGCAAGGTGTGTGTGTGTGTGTGTGTGTGTGTGTGTGTGTGTGTGTGTGTGTGTGTGTGTGTGTGTGTGTGTGTGTGTGTGTGTTTTGTTAGTTTCTCAGTAAAAGCCCCTGGGTTTTGTGGTCTGTACTGAGGGGTTTGGAGGAGTTTGTTAGCTGAGGCCAGGTGCAGGCAGACAACACATACACACCCACAATAAATGGACTTAACACACAAACACACACACACTCACAAAAACACAAACACACAACGAAGGATAAATGGACCTGGTAGCAGGGAGGTCTGACAGAATGCCTTTTCACACCTGGCTGAGCCCAGCGGAAGGTGACAGTCACATCTCCCAAAGCGAACACACATACACACACACACACGCGTCTGTCTTTCTATCATAGTGAGGACCCTCCATTGACTTCCATTCATTTTTGTGGTTTCACCATGCCTGATACCCTAACCATAACCAAAGCTGATCTATTCCTAACCCTAAATTTAACAAAAACTTAATTCACACTATAACTAACTGGTATAGTAAGCTTCTGGTATGCTTCTAAAAAAAAAGTGAGGACCAAAAAAATGTCCTCACTTTGTAGGGAAATGGGTCAAAATGGTCCTCAGTATGTAGTATGTACAAGAACACACACACACACACACACACCTCTACAAATACATAGAGCAGCAAATAGTCAAGAGACCCTCACCACATTTTCGTCATGTCTGGGTCAAATGGATTCCAACACATGTTGACTCAATACCTTACGTTTATTTAAAGGATGCCTTTTATCCTGTTTAAAACAGGCTTGGCTTCAACCACTGACTCTTTTTCTCACATGCACACAAACCCTGGCTTTACTTCTTTTTTCCACACACGGTACGTTAACCTCCACATCCTGACTCCTGGTTTGTTGTTTTGTCACTGAGTAAAACTCAAACTTTGATTACAAGAAGCCACCTAAAGCCTCAGTATCATAAGGAGGTTTATGGTTTCTGCACAGTGCTATCACACAAGTTTCCTTTTTGGGGGTTGACTGTATTTCTCAGGAGGTCTTTCTGCAATTCAGTCCCAAAAGATTTGATTGGTTTTACATTGATCTGTGCAAATTCACATTGAATCCGGCTTACACTTAGCAGAGTGTTGTTTTGTTTTTCATTTCTAGTGTGTTGTTGACGGGGATTTGCTCTTCATGAAACACAAATCTAGCCTAGTGAACTAGACCAAATTCTTGCTTTGCAAAGTTTGGTCTAGGCATGCTCCACTGGAACCTCTGCAGCCCCAACAGCATTCTGGCTGGCCAATCACAGCTCTCTAGAGGGGTTTCAAACACATAAAGAGCTGTGATTGGTCCATAATGGTGGGCCAATCATAGTGCTCTATCTGATTAGTGAACAAATCACAGAGCTTTATCCGCTTTGTGGGCCAATCAGGGCACTCTATATGCCTGGTGGGTGGGATGATGCAACAGAGTGAAACAAGAGTATGTCACATTCATTGTCCAGTGGAATGCGGAGATCATTTGAAAGACAACGGTAGAACCCGCCCCACAACGGAGAGCCGTCAATGGAGCGTGGCCAGACTAAATAATACATTTATTTAGTCTGGCTTGCCAGGCTAACACAAATCACCAATTTTATTACATTTGCAGAATGTTTGAAAATACAGTCACTGGGAAATTTATTAAGCACACCTTGCTATTTCCAGGCTGGATCCCTCTTTTGACTTCAGAACTGCTTTAATTCTTCATGTTGTAAACTTACCCCAGATGTTTTTAACATTCTTCAGAGTTTCTGGTCTATGCTGACATGATAGTATGACACAGCTACATCCATGATGTGACTCCCCAATTCCACCACATCCCAAAGGTGACTGTGGAGACTGTTCGAGTCAAGTGAAGTCATGATCATGTTCTAGAAACCAGTTAGAGATGATCTGAGCTTTGTGACATGGTGCATTATCCTGCTGGGTGTAGACACTAGACGATGGGTCCACTGTGGTCATAAAGGGATGGACTAGGTCAGCAACAATACTCAGGTAGGCTGTTGTGTTTAAACCAGGCTCAGTTGGTTTGTTGCTACTACGTGTGTGACTGACCCATTAGTTATTTGTGTTAACATGCAACAAGTGTATCTAATAAAGTAAACCGTGAATGTATTGTTGAAATCTGCTCCACATCAGATCAGACCTGTTGCTAAAGTCTCGTCTCGTCTCGTCTTCCTCCGCTTATCCGGGTCCGGGTCGCGGGGGCAGCATCCCAACTAGGGAGCTCCAGGCCGTCCTCTCCCCGGCCTTGTCCACCAGCTCCTCCGGCAGGACCCCAAGGCGTTCCCGGACCAGATTGGAGATGTAACCTCTCCAACGTGTCCTGGGTCGACCCGGGGGCCTTCTGCCGGCAGGACATGCCCGAAACACCTCCCCGGGGAGGCGTCCAGGAGGCATCCTGACCAGATGCCCAAACCACCTCAACTGGCTCCTTTCGATCCGGAGGAGCAGCGGTTCTACTCCGAGTCCCTCCCGAATGTCCGAGCTCCTCACCCTATCTCTAAGGCTGAGCCCGGCCACCCTACGGAGGAAACTCATTTCGGCCGCTTGTATCCGCGATCTCGTTCTTTCGGTCATTACCCAAAGCTCATGACCATAGGTGAGGATTGGGACGTAGATCGACCGGTAAATCGAGAGCCTGGCTTTCTGGCTCAGCTCCCTCTTCCCCACGACAGATCGGCTCAGCGTCCGCATCACTGCAGACGCCGAACCAATCCGCCTGTCGATCTCCCGATCCCTCCTACCCTCACTCGTGAACAAGACCCCGAGATACTTAAACTCCTCCACTTGAGGTAGGACCTCTCCCCCGACCCGGAGGTGGCAAGCCACCCTTTTCCGGTCGAGAACCATGGTCTCAGATTTGGAGGTGCTGATCCTCATCCCAGCCGCTTCACATTCGGCCGCGAACCTACCCAGCAAGAGCTGAAGGTCAGAGCTGGATGAAGCTAGGAGGACCACATCATCCGCAAAAAGCAGAGACGAGATTCTCCTGCCACCAAACTCGACACACTCCACACCACGGCTGCGTCTAGAAATTCTGTCCATAAAAGTGATGAACAGAACCGGTGACAAAGGGCAGCCCTGGCGGAGTCCAACCCTCACTGGGAACAGGTCCGACTTACTACCGGCTATGCGGACCAAACTCACGCTCCTCTGGTAAAGGGACTGAATGGCCCTTAACAGAAAGCCACCCACCCCATACTCCTGGAGCGTCCCCCACAGGGTGCCCCTGGGGACACGGTCATAAGCCTTCTCCAAATCCACAAAACACATGTGGATTGGTTGGGCAAACTCCCATGCCCCCTCCATCACCCTTGCAAGGGTATAGAGCTGGTCCACAGTTCCACGGCCAGGACGAAAACCACATTGCTCCTCCTCTATCTGAGATTCAACTATCGATCGGACCCTCCTCTCCAGTACCTTGGCGTAGACCTTTCCAGGGAGGCTGAGGAGTGTGATCCCCCTATAGTTGGAACACACCCTCAGGTCACCCTTCTTAAAGATGGGGACCACCACCCCGGTCTGCCACTCCCTAGGAACTGCCCCCGATGACCATGCAATGTTGTAGAGACGTGTCAACCATGACAGCCCTACAACATCCATAGCCTTGAGATACCCAGGACGAACCTCATCCGCCCCCGGGGCTCCGCCGCTGTGTAGTTGTTTGACTACCTCAGCAACTTCTGCCCCCGAGATCGGACAGTCCATCCCCAGGCCTCCCAGCTCTGGTTCCTCCTCGGAATGCGCATTGGTGGGATTGAGGAGCTCCTCAAAGTATTCCTTCCACCGTCCGACTATAGCCTCAGTTGACGTCAGCAGCTCCCCATCCCCACTGTAAACAGTGTGAGCGAGTTGCTGCCTTCCTCTCCTGAGGCGCCGGACAGTTTGCCAGAACCTCTTTGGAGCCGATCGATAGTCTTTCTCCATGGCCTCACCAAACTCCTCCCACGCCCGAGATTTTGCCTCGGCAACTGCCACTGCTGCACCCCGCTTGGCTATCCGGTACCTGTCTGCTGCCTCCGGAGACCCACAGACCAGCCACGCCCTGTAGGCCTCCTTCTTCAGCCTGACGGCTCCCCGAACCTCTGGTGTCCACCAGCGGGTACGGGGGTTGCCACCACGACTGGCACCGGCCACCTTACGGCCACAGCTAGCAACAGCCGCCTCGACAATCGCAGAGTGGAACAAGGCCCACTCGGACTCAATGTCCCCCACTGCTCTCGGGACGTGGTCAAAGCTCTGCCGGAGGTGGGAGTTGAAGACCGTCTTGACAGGTTCTTCTGCCAGGCGTTCCCAGCAGACCCTCACTATGCGTTTGGGTCTGCCAGGTCTACGCGGCATGTTCCCTTGCCATCTGATCCAACTCACCACCAGGTGGTGATCAGTTGACAGCTCCGCCCCTCTCTTCACTCGGGTGTCCAAAACATACGGCCGCAGGTCAGATGATACGACTACAAAATCTATCATCGACCTGTGACCTAGGCTGCCCTGGTACCAAGTGTACCGGTGGGCATCCTTATGTTCGAACATGGTGTTCGTTATGGCCAAACTGCGGCTTGCACAGAAGTCCAATAACAAAACACCGCTCGAGTTCAGATTAGGTGGGCCGTTCCTCCCAATCACACCCCTCCAGGTCAAGCTGTCATTGCCCACTTGAGCATTGAAGTCCCCCAGCAGGACAATGGAGTCCCCTGATGGAGCACTATCTAGCACTCGTCCCAGGGACTCCAAAAAGGGTGGGTACTCTGAACTGATATTTGGCCCATAAGCACAAACAACAGTCAGGACCCGTTCCCCGACCCGAAGGCGCAAGGAAGCTACCCTCTTGTCCCCCGGGGTAAACCCCAACACACAGGCAGAGAGTCTCGGAGCTAACAAAAAGCCAACCCCAGCCCTCCGCCTCTCACCCGGAGCAACTCCAGCAAAGTAGAGTGTCCAACCCCTCTCCAGGTCTCGGGTTCCAGAGCCAATGCAATGTGTCGAGGTGAGTCCGACTATATCTAGCCGGTACCGCTCAACCTCTGCCACAAGCTCCGGCTCCTTCCCCGCCAGCGAGGTGACGTTCCATGTCCCAAAAACTAGTTTTCTTGTCCGGGGATTGGACCGCCAAGGCTCCCGCCTTGGTCTGCCACCCGATTCGCATTGCACCGGACCCTTCATGTTCCTCCTGCGGGTGGTGGGTCCACAGTTGGACGAGCCCATGTATCCGGTTCGGGCTGGGCCCGGCCGGGCCCCATGGGCGAAAGCCCGGCCACCAGGCGCTCGCTCACGGGCCCCAACCCCAGGCCTGGCTCCAGGGTGGGACCCCGGTAACCCTCCGGGCCGGGTACTCCGACTCTTCATTTTAACCGCCATGAAAGATCCTTCGAACCGTTCTTTGTCTCACCCTTCACCTAAGACTAATTTGTCATGGGAGACCCTACCAGGGGCACTAAGTGCCCCAGACAACATAGCTCCTAGGATCATTAGGGCACTCAAACTCCTCCACCACGATAAGGTGACGGTTCAAGGAGGAGCTGTTGCTAAAGTTTGGTACTCTAATTCCAAGTTCAGCCATGTTTTTAATCATTTCTCAGCAAAAGCACCAAATTAACTTGGGGGTCATCATGCAGGAACTTTTTTTTGGATGAATCTGGTTGTATGAAGGGAATGGGAAACTACAAAGAGAAGATGTCTTTGGGAGAAAAAAAAGAGGAGAGGGCATACAAAGTTTTTAGAAAACATGACCCTACAGAACAGTCATAGCACGGATCTCTAATCCTCTTGTTTCTATCAGCATAAAAAATTATATCTAATAATTGTGTATAAATGCGTTTGTGTACTCCTTCAGGGATTTAGTTGTGTGGGTTTAGACCAGAGTGCCACCTTCTGGCAGCAGCTGGAAGTGGATCTGTTCCAGCATTTAAAAAAAACTCATTTTATTATTTTGAGACTCAGAGTTCCTTGTACTGAATAAGAGGCAGAGAGGAGAGGCTGGTGGGTTGGTGGGTTGGGGGAGAAGTGTGTTTCTGAACAAGCGAGTGTAATAAACTGTTCAACAGTGATGAGTGGAGCAAGTCTGATTGGTACAGGTATATCTGTGTGTGAGCCTTGATTTGCCACTCTTTAGATAGCAGTGGTGACACCTGTACGCCAGTGTTTATTGATCGGTACCTTCGCTGGCAGTGGCGTGTGTTTATTGAGTGGATTTTCTCATCATGGCTGTATCAGAATGGGTGTGTATTGATCTTTTTCTAAGGTGTGTGTGTGTGTGTGTGTGTGTGTGTGTGTGTGTGTGTGTGTGTGTGTGTGTGTGTGTGTGTGTGTGTGTGTGTGTGTGTGTGTGTGTGAAGAAGAAACACTCTTTGACCTCCTAGTTTGACTCTGAAATAAATCCGTCGGAACCCCCTTCCTTCCCACCCGACTGCCTTTCTGTACCTTTCCATTCAGTGTTTTACCTTTTAATACATTTTTGTTTCAGCGTCTTTCTTCAGAAGACATGCTCACTTCACACATGCCTTTTGTTAACCCAAGGGTACGACATTTTGTCCCTTAAATCCTCCTACTTTCATTTAAAGAAAATACCTTTTTTTTTTACTGGTGCAAAAAATCATGTGAAGACAGACGGCTATTTCATGTTGGCAAAGTCAAATGAAAGCACTTAGCACCGAGGTTAGCTGCTCATTTATTTTTCTTTGTAGGTTTTTATTTGAGTAGAGGAGACTTTCAAGTCATCATTATGTTTCAAAATGTACAAAAAATAAACTTTCAGTCAAACAAATCAAACTGTTAGCTCATTTTCCTGTTTTTTCTGTCGTAGTGTGAGCGCTTTACTCGGATAATCTAACGTAAATCCACCTTTTTGATCATTTATTGTTTTTCTAATACTAACTGGATGCTCATTTTATTTTAAAGTCAAGTTCCAATAATTATATATATAATTTTTTAACAAATTTTAAATGTTTACTCCTCACTATGTTAATTAAAAAAATTATATTAGTTACAAATGATGTTGTTTTACTCTGACTGGATATTGTTGCTTCTGTGTTGATGAGATTTTGTGTGAATAAAATTCTGGGAGCATCACAGACGGGCGATTCTGTTTTCAGAGTCTGAGAAAGTCCAGTTGATCGCGGCTGTCCCTGCTTGTTTGTTCTTCTGTGTTGTAATTCCTCATTGGTTTTCTGGTCAAGTGCAGCCACGTGTGTCCAAAGATTCAGGGCTTTCTGCTGGCTTTGTTGAGATGGAGCGCCACTCGGTGGTTAAACAAAGAACTGCTCAGATGTCTCAGTATTTCATGGATGTGGAACAGGAAAATGTTCCCTGCACAAAATACTGTATATATTAAAAAATACCTCAAAAGAAGAAATAACATTTGTTTTAAGAGCGTAATAGTAACAAATATCACATCTCTCCTCTTACAAAAGAGTACGTAAATTGTTTATGCTGAAGTTTACGATTTTCATCCCCCACTTTTCTCTTTGAATGACCTATTTTTTTCCTTTTCTTACCACCAGAATGTTCTGAGCTCAACAGAACAGTTTAGATCTAATTCTGAGCAGCAAGCGGTTTTTGCTGCCTCATCGTTGTGTAGCACATACTGTCCAGTCGGTTCATTCCTACCGATTCAAAAGGAATCAAACTCTTTATTCTTCCCTAGACTGAGACTCTTGACAGCGCTGCAGCCTGGGTGCATTTTAGCTCTGAAGAAAATGGCCTTTTATCTCTTTTATTTTGCTGTGTTGACTTTTCTTAGCAGAAGTTTGGTTTATAGTGATTAAAGCTTAACTGTACTGTGTCACCTGGGAGACTCGTCTCCTGTTTCTGCATCTCATATGAGCTCAAACTTTTGGTAATAATCATGTGTCCGTCAATTTCAAAACACACATTTTAAATTTTTAATAGAACTAGTTCTTAGATATGAAGTAATCAAACTGTCTGAAAACAATTCTGGTGAAAAATTAAACTTGCTGCAATCTATAATCATTTGAGAAACAATCTAAAAAGCCTTTAAAGGTTCCATGTCTTGAAAATCCACTTTTTGGATCTTTTTACCGAGTTATATTGTTATTTCCTCATGAGGAATGCCCTAAACCCCTGTTTTTGCTGCATTCAAGCATTTTCCTCTGCATCCATACAAAAGGAAGATTTTTCCTGCATCCAGGAGAAAGTAGCCCACTTGGGTATTTTTCCTTCCCCTGAAGCTGTTCTCGTCTCAGTTCTGAAACTTGGATATTCGGACAAATTACTTCTGCATTGGTAACAAAATACTGCTGTAAAATCCACGAGTCCTGTCTACAGAGATGCACGACTGGCATGACTGTAGCTATGTTCATAATTTTTTAGCTGCAATTGGCAGTATTATTATTTTAACTGTATGTTTTAACGGTAAGCTATTTAAAATATAACGACCGATAACGACTAATCTGTTTAAAATATTGTTTTTACATTGATTGTTTATTTAGCCAGTGTGAGTCCATGTGAGGTGAGCAGAGTATCAACTAAAATGCTGCTTGGAAATGACCAAATTCAAACATCTTTAGAGACACAAAATATTTTGCTGCAAATAATCAATAAAACTAAAATCTAAAAACATTGAAGTGGGCTTCAACTGGCTAAACAAACTACTGCCGACACCGGGAGTCGAACCGGCATCAGTACATGGCAAAACGAGAAGAAAGACGAGCTATTAAACCACTGGACTACCAAGGCCAGTATAACAACAGGTTTGCTATTGTAGGAGTAAGATTTAGATGCGTTTTATCAGAGTGGGCGGAGCTTCACTCAAACAGAACGTTTAATTTCTGGGTATAAATTCAGGCTGACAAAAATATCTCATATTTTTGATAAATGACATCTCAATAGTGCCATATAATGTGCCTACTTTTGCTCTCAAAGGTTTAAAATAGCATGATCTGGAACCTTTAATAAAACATCAGATTCAATGTGACATCCTTTTATTTCCAGGATTATTATTTTTGATTATAATCAATCACTCTCAGTTTTTCATGCAGGCTGAACATCTTCTGCACCTTTCTCCTGCATTAGCTTCTGATAGAAAATAGACGGTGACTCGAGGATTTGTCTCTTAACGTTCATCATTTTGTTAAAGAAATATTTTTGGGATTTTTGTGTGACAAATAAATTTTTGCAGACAAAAACAAAACACAATATTTAAATGATCACTTCTATCCAAACTAAATTATGTTGAATATTGATCAACGTTTTGGTCACTGACTAAAAGCTGACAATGAAAATTGACAATAATGTCAACCAAATTAAAAAAGGAAAATTATGGCAGGAATGGAAAAAGAACCAATCAGCAAATAGAACAGGTGGGTTTAAACGAGAAAACAACAAGTGTTCCACTCCTTTAAAATAAGCTTTAGCATGCCCATGCAGAACCATAGGGATACACACACACACACACACACACTGGTGCAGTGTTATCAGAGGTCTAGCAGGCTTTGCAGGTCATTGTGACTTTGTGCTTAGCTGGATAATGTTGATTTTTGTTGTATGTTTGGTTGGCTGAGATGTAAAATTAGGGTTTAACATCCTGACTCGAGCACATTTCCCTCTGTCCATCTGCACGGGCTACATCTAAATCTGGCATGCTTTGTAATTGTTGAGGAAAATGTAGGTAGTTCTGGTTTTTTTTTTTCTTTTTTTTAAATAAACCACGGCCCTAAGCCTGCACTCTAGTATTGAACACGCAGAACAGTAAGCGTACAACTTCAATCTGAATAGATTAGCTTGTGCCCTCTGTTCTGCCTTCCACGGTGTGACCAGATTACTGCCGGTCACTGCCCAAAAAGAGGGCACCTCCAGTGGTGGCAACCCACTGCCGTTCCACCTACATCACATTATCATCACATTCCAGGAGCTCTCCTGTAACTTTGTGTGAAGGGAAAATAAAAACATGACACAGGTTTTCCTCAAACAACGTTGGGTTAGATCCTCATTCTGGACAAAGGCAGCACGAATCACTCTCTTTCTTTAGCTTCTGTCTTTGGATTTGCTCAAAAAAACTAACCAAATGTGGAATTTTGTCACTTCAGTCGATAGGGGAAACTTATTTTTTTAATAAGGACCTTGTAGGAATTTTCCCTGTGTGTAGTGTAATCCATCTGGTTCGTGGTACATGTACATACAGGTTTGTTTCTCCCTCAGACACTATAGGGTGTGTTTGTGTTGGTATGAGCCCAGTATGCCAGTGTTGCATTGTTGAGCTAGTATTTATGATAAAGCAGGCGGGGTCTGCCCCCTGATGGTCCACTAACACATGCAAACCTCTTTATTGCTGCAATAACATATGCAAAACAGCACGGTGGGTCCCAGCCCCTACGTACCCCCACCACCCGCTACTGTTCAGATCCTACCCCCCTCTTTTAGACACACAAGCATCTTGGTTTCTGTTTGATAACTGTGTGTGTGTGTGTGTGTGTGTGTGTGTGTTTGTGTGTGTGTGTGTGTGTGTGTGTGTGTGTGTTCCTTCTGATTGTAGTTTTTAACAGTCTAAGCTTTGTGTTGGCCAAAGGATTATCACAGCTTTGCCACCAGCAGCAAGGAGCAGGGCTTAGAGTGACATGGTGTGTGTGTGTTTGTGTGTGCGTGCGTGCGTGCACGTACGTGTGCATGTGTAGGAATGACTGTGGGAAAGTGTGTGCGTGTATGTGTGTCCGGGACGGAGATGCATGAGTGGCTACGGATGGTTGGCTGTCCGTGTCCACACAGTGAAGCCAATAAGATCCAACACACAGTCACTCTCTCCTTCTCGCCCGCTCTCTCTCTCTCAGCCCAAACCACTAGCCCTGCTCTTGGCTTCAGTCTGCTTCCAGACAAACCAGCTCTCCATCTGAACGTTACCAAGTGTTTTCTGTTGCATCCCCAGGATCTGTCATGTATCACAGCAAGGGGAGCAGATGTTTTTATTATTTATTGCAGATGTTTCTAATCTTTGACGTTGTTTTGTTGTTAGCCTCAAGGGCAACATGCTGGCTTCATTATCACTTGTAAGTCCCTTTGGACAAAAGCATCAGCTAAATACACAAACCTAAACCACCAAGTAGTTCCCGAGCGCAGCCACTGCTGCTGCTCACCACTCCCCACGGGGATGGGTCAAATGCGGAAATGTAATTAATTTTTTTCTTTTTATTTCAAACAAATAAAACAATACTTATAGTAAACTTACCACAACCGTAATTGTTCGAAAAGGAATAGGAAGAAGCATAGCTTATTTCACCTATCCCTAAATCAACTTACTCTTACTTAAAAAAAGTTAAATATCAGAATACAACAACTTCTGAACACAACATCACAATACAATAAACCAAAGTATCAACATCAATTACAACAACGTTAATACATATTATCACTACAGTACAGTACTACAGTGCAAATTAGTGATCCTCTTGTCTATATCTGGAAAAAAATTATCATTTATATAATTTCTTAAATTACACTATATTTAAACTTTCTTTGATTCTTTCATGGAGACTATTCCATAAAATAACTCCACTAATTGAAATACACATACTTTTCAATGTTGTTCCAGCATGCTGCTTGAAATTTAATTCCCTTCTCAATTTATATCCACCATGTCTCTCTGCAAACAGTTATTTAATTTTTTCAGGCAGTATTTTTACTTTGTACACAAATAATGCAGTCCTAAATTCTATCAAATCTTTTAACTTCAAGGTTTGTAATTTTATAAACAAGCTTTTTGTGTGTTTTTTATGTCCCACATGACTGATCAACCTTATGGCTCGTTTTTGTAACGTGCAACGTGAGTATAGGGTGATTTTATAGATGTTTCCCCACACTTCAACACAGTAAGTTAGGTATGGTACTATCAGTGTGCAGTATAGTATATACAATGCCTTTTTATTCACAAAATCTCTTCCTTTTCCCAACACCTCAATACTCCATGCTACCTTTCCTTTAACATATTTTATGTGCACTTTCCAACATAATTTTTGATCAAGGATTTCACCCAGAAATGTACTTTCATATACTCTTTCCATAATCATATCATTTACAGTTACTGCCATATGTGTGTTTATTTTACGTTTTCCAAACAACATAACTTTAGTTTTCTTTAATGATAATCTATTCAAATCAAACCATAGTTTCAGTTTAGCCATTTCTGTTGTCAACTTACAAAGATCTTGCCAATTCTTTCTCAAAGCAAACAAATTTGTATCATCTGCAAATAAAATTTCACCGGTGTGTCACGTTGACTAATGGGACTTTAACTTTGTTAGGACAGTGGAAGGCTCAAAGTCTTATCAGGTGACCCCTCCAGGACAGGGGGTGATTAAACATGGTTGATAGTTTATCCCTTTGCAAGGGTGAAGTGATGCACTCCTAAAAGCACCTGGGGCCCGTCTGACCCCATTAACAGGAGTGTAAAACAAATTCATTAGTAGGTGGTGAAACTAAAGGGCCTTCTGAGAAAAGTTATGGCCTAATCAAGTCATGATTGTGACACATTTCATTCTGTATATGTTTTTTTGTGGCATAATCCAAATTCTGACTGCTAGGGGGCAGCAGTTTTTACTGCTTTCATTCTGACAAAACAATGCTCTTAACAATGGGGAGCCCAAGTCACGCCCATCTACTTCCAGACGATGGGTCCCCAACTGCCAGAAAAATGAATAGGAGTCAATGAAAGGATGAAAGTTATCTGATCCCATTTGATATGTGCCAGTGATTTCACATTGGATGTCTGTGAAATTTAAAGATCACATATACAACGTCTGTTTTGTGATCATTTTAATTACAAATTTTTACAAGCTAACAAATCTTATATGTGACAGACATAGTCGATACACACATATTACTTTTCTTTTAAATTGAACATATGTGATTCCTGTCGAAAGGCAAAGTGGATTATAAAATAGCTTTTATAGCCCCGCCCACTTCCATTAATAGTTTTCTTTGTTCCAGGGAGTTTTTTAATTAAAGTCAGTCTTACAAACAACAAATATCATTATACTTTTAGTATCACAAAAAATTGCATGGTCTCCATGAAACTTAGCCTGGCAAGCCAGACTAAATAAATGTATTATTTAGTCTGGCCACGCTCCATTGGCGGCTCTCGGTTGTGGGGCGGGTTCTACCGTTGTCTTTCAAATGATCTCCGCATTCAACTGGACAATGACTGTGACATACTCTTGTTTCACTCTGTTGCATCATCCCACCCACCAGGCATATAGAGTGCCCTGATTGGCCCACAAAGCGGATAAAGCTCTGTGATTTGTTCACTAAGCAGATAGAGCACTATGATTGGCCCACCATTATGGACCAATCACAGCTCTTAATGTGTTTGAAACCCCTCTAGAGAGCTGTGATTGGCTAGCCAGAGTCCTGGTAGGAGCTGCAGAGGTTCCAGTGGAGCATGCCTAGACCAAACTTTGCAAAGCAAGAATTTGGTCTAGTTCACTAGGCTACATGAAACTAGCACGACCACTTCAAGATACATTACCCTCCACCGAGGACCCCAACGAACCACCTTGTTATGAAAGTTTTCTGGTTACTTAAACCCACCATGGAGCTGTCATTCAAAATGCTGGGCTAATGTTATATAGATTTTATATATTAGCCACTAGCATGACTATACTGGCATGTGAAAATTAAATTCCTTTAGAATTTGATTCAAACAGCCTCAGAGACACCGCATCGATACGATCTCTCTGGAATTAACGATATTAGATGCCCATGATGGTAACCAAAGAGTTCAAATGTAATGGGATAAAGGTTAATCCAGTTAATTAATATTGTATGAGGCACACACACAGACACACCTCTGTGCCAACTATCTCAGGTTGGTGGGAGAATACGAAGGATTTAATTTCTTCTTTCCCCTCTCCTGTGCTTGGCTTCATTCATTCTTGGTGCTGGATCAGACTGTGTGGAGATAAGACCAGCCCAAGGTCAGGGAGGGAGAGACGGAGGGAGACCTACAACCAATTTACATGAGAGATGAATGGGAAGAGGGGCAGGAAGGGTGGAGGTTGGGGCGCTCAGGACTGAACCGTGATCTCCTTAGGGTGTGTGTGTATGTTAGTGCATGCGTGCGTGCACGTGTGCAGATGCAAGAGGTCTGTGATCTTCTGGCCTTTGTGATGGAGATGGACCCGGCAGGCCCGACCCGATAATGATGCGATGCTCTAATAGCATTCATCCCTTCTACTGCAAAACTACTCAAGCGGAAAAGACAGGGAGGGGAGGAAGAACAAAAACAAGCGTGAGGGAGAAGAGGGTGGTGTGTACGAAGGTGAGAGGGTGAGGGGCAGGTGGGAGGGAGGGGAGGTGAGTGGAGCTAAACTATGTTTAAAAAAATTATGTGGACCACAATTCATTTGTAATCTCAGAATCAGGATTGGGAGAGGGAGGCTTGTGGTGATAGGTATAGTGTGTGTGTGTGTGTGTGTGTGTGTGTGTGTGTGTGTGTGTGTGTGTGTGTGTGTGTGTGTGTGTGTGTGTGTGTGTGTGTGTGTGTGTGTGTGTGTGTGACATTAGCAGTAAATGCAGTCTGCCTGTGTCTCCTTTCTCGCTCTTTATCAGTGTATATTTGCTGTGGGCGCTGAAGCATGGAAGGCTTTCAGAACCCGGGCCCGTTGGGAACGGGTCCCTGTGTCTAACACACACACACACACACACACGCACGCACGCACACACACACACACACACACACACACACACAGAGTTACTTATCATACAGGGTCATTACAGGCCTCTAACTATACCTTAGTAATCACCAGTTTATATCAGCACCCATATTCACCATTCAGTAGACAACAATGGAGAGCATTGGAATGATGGCAGAGGGGAGAGAGGCAAATTACTGGGGCCAAAAAATATCTTATTGTATTTATTCTGTTTGGTTGTAAAAAAAAAAATTAAGTGTAATTTATTTATTTTTTAGACTAAAAGCGGCCTTCCTGTGCAGCAGAAAGCAAGAGAAAAAGGTCAATCGGCATACTGCTACAACTGCTCCATGAAAGGACACTTTGGCTTTGTGAGTACTTTGCTCTGTTTCTAAAAGGTTGCTTAACAGGAAGTAGTTAGCAGATCATTTGAAACATTTAAAATTCAGCAACCTATTTCAAAACTGGGATGGGGGTAGCTGTAAATGTCATAAAGCATGCTTTGCTAATGCCAGAATCTCACTGGGCTGGGACAAACTGGGAACCTAAATGCCTCAAAACATTCACCAGCATTCTTTCTTTTCTCTGTGAGCTCCAAATGATTTTATAAATAGTTCAACACATTTTTACTCTAAATTGTTGCTAGTTGTCCCCATCATAGGACTGAAAGGTTTAATATAGCAGAGTCTTGAGAATAGTACTAATCCTGTGCATCAAATTTAACACATTTGGTGTAATATGACTTTAAATCCAACTTTTGTAGTATAGAGTATAAAAACTTTTTGCTTATAAAACCTAGAAGGCACTGCTCTCAGACTTGATGTTTTTACATAAAAGAACAAGTTTCCACATAGTGGCTTCAAAATGTTGGGCTCCTTCTTACTTTCATTCCATTTGCTTTACTATTTCTGCCCATGTTGATTTGTGTGTGTTCTCTTCAGGCGTGTAAAAGAAAGCGGATGTTCAGTGGGGTTTATCCAAGCTCCTCGTTAATCAATCGCTACGACACTGCGGTGGATGTAAAACACAGGCAACGTCGGATGAAACTGAAGGCTGATGGTAAGTCACACGGACTAAAGGTTTCAGATACAACGATCTTAAGGTGTGTAATTTTTGTTTGTGATCAGTGTTTTCAGAATGATAAACTATAAACTTTGCTTCATTAGCTCTTTGTTCTGAAGAGAAACAGTCACAAAAGCAGGGAATTACTATGAAACTTATGTTAACGTGTTCAGGGTATCCGCGGGTCCTTAAAAAGTCTTAAATTTGCTTTTCCAAATTTAAGGCCTTAAAAATCCTTAAAAATGACAAACAATCTTTAAATACAGTTTCCAAAGGTCTTAAATTACCAAAGACCAAATAAACTAGATTATTTTATTACTATAAAATTTTCGTGAATTTCTAGTTAGTCAGCTTTTTTTTGTATGATGTTGCCGTAAGCGGAACCGTACACATTCAGTTGGTTGTGAAAGGGGGCTATTTTTAGATGAGCATGCTAGTGGGAGTTTGCGCCATGGGGAAGTGCAAGTTTAATGGTTACTGGATGGCTAATCCCACATTTGCGACGTGGTTAGCACCGGTTCCAGGCAATAGCTGGAAATTATAGTTTAAATTTAATTTTAATAAATAGCTTAAATTTGGTCAAAGTGGCCTTAAAAAAGGTCTTAAAAAGTCTGAAATTTGGCTCCCTTAAACCTGCAGATACCCTGGTGTTATGCTTAGAAAGCATAATAATTGTTTTGTTGTCTTCTGAATTATGCTTTTGTTTTTTTAGAAATGAGAGAAACCGGATGCCTTCCAGATCCATTGCCGACCTTTCTCACCCACGAGCCGCCAAAGAAGAAACAGAAAATCAGCCTGAACATGAAAAACCACAGCCCCCATCAAACCCAGAAAAAGTACAGACACAGTCCAAACCATATCTTCTTTACTCATGATGATATCGGAAATGTCATACCTAAAACAAAAAAGAGTGTCAATCAGCAGCAAAGTGTCCGCAACCTCAAACCGTGGAAGCCAAAGAGACCAGTGCCCACCTCTAGGGATGCGCTTCCATCAAGAAAACTAGCTTTGGATGAAGCTGAGGACTTCCCAAGAGGAGGAGGGTTGCAACAAAAGGGCAAGCACACGAAGAATAAAAGGAATAAAAGAAAGCAGGTGTCTTTGTTTCAGTTAAAGGCACAGAATGACAGCGGGTCAGATCCTGATAGAGAGAGGACTCTGGGGCTGGCATCTAAGAATCAGAAGGGAAAGAAGAAGAAAAATGGGAAACTCCATGCCCAGAAGACTGCTAATAAGAAATCTGGAGCACAGTATTATCCAGAGGATGATGATCTGTTCATCATTAAACAACGCAAAAAGAGGAGATAGCATATGTTTATTAGAAATGTAGATGTTAGAGGATGATGCTTCTTTGTTCACTGAAGTATATAAATAAAAATTAAGTCATCCTTTGTTATAGACAGTTTTTTGGAATAAATAGTTTAATGAGAGATTTTGTTGTAGTTTCCTGAGTTTCATTGGTGAATGATTTGGAATATTTAGTCGTCTGAATCTGTTTTTACAGTTTCATCAGTGTGAGAACCACTGACATTTAGATGTAATGTGTCACCCTTAAAATTAAAGCGATCCGCAATCTCTTTTATGAAACTATTAACACCACTGCCTCTGGGGTACCTTTTGATTGTTCATTGTTCATTTTTTAATGTGTGTCAATCGAAATGCATATTCTGCTGAGCCTAGTTGTAAAAAAACTGTTTTCCATCCATCCATTTTCATCCGCTTATCCAGAGTCGGGTCGGGGGGCAGTAGCCTAAGTCGAGAGGCCCAGACCTCCCTCTCCCCAGCCACTTGGGCCAGCTCCTCCGGGGGAATCCCAAGGCATTCCCTGGCCAGGTGAGAGACATAGTCCCTCCACCGTGTCCTGTCTACCTTTAGGTCTCCTCCCGGTTGGACGTGCCTGGGAAACCTCACCAGGGAGGCGTCCAGGAGGAATCCTGACCAGGTGCCCGAGCCACCTCAACTGGCTCCCCTCGATGTGGAGGAGCAGCAGGTCTACTCCGAGCCCCTCCCGGATGACCGAGCTTCTCACCCTATCTCTAAGGAAGAGCCCAGCCACTCTTTGGAGAAAACTCATTTTGGCCGCTTGTATCCGCAATCTCATTTTTTCGGTCACTACCCAAAGCTCATGACCATAGGTGAGGGTAGGAACGTAGACAGATCCGGTAAATCGAGAGCTTCGCCGTCTGACTCAGCTCTCTCTTCACCACGACAGACCGGTACAACGCCCGCATCACTGCAGATGCAGCACCAATCCTCCTATCGATCTCACGCTCCAGTTTTCCCTCACTCGTGAACAAGATCCCGAGATACTTAAACTCCTCCACTTGGGGCAGGACCTCATCTCTGACCCGGAGAAGGCATTCTACCCTTTTCTGAATCAAGACCATGGTCTCAGATTTAGAGGAGCTGAATTTCATCCCAGCTGCTTCACACTCGGCTGCGATCCGCTCCAGCCGGAGATCACGTTCTGATGAAGCCAACAGGATCACATCATCTGCAAAAAGCAGAGACCTGATCCTCAGGCCACCCAAACGGATGCCCTCCACACCTTGGCTGCGCCTAGAAATCCTGTCCATAAAGGTTATGAACAGAATCGGTGACCACGGGCAGTGTAGCGTGTTTAACTACATACTAGAATCAACACTGTTTGCTATCAGTTTTGTTAGATTCTGAGAAAAGATCCAAACGAGTTAACAATGAAGCTTCTATTATATATAAATATCTAGGATATTATATATTCGATAGAAGTTCATATGCCAACGAGCTTGGTCTATTTTTAATCCAAAGATTAATGTTTAATTTAAGATAATTAAATTTAATAGCAAAAGTTTATTTATTTAATCAGAAGTTTAAAGGAATCTTTGCTTTTTCAATAACCAGAAATATACACCATTCTGTGTTTAATTTTTAAAAAAGAGTCAAGTTTTTAAAGTTAAGAATTTATTACTAACACTTCTAAAAATGACAATTTGAATTGACAATTTTTGAACAGACAATTTGATATTAAAACTTGTTTTAAAAGCAAATCTGTGACTGAATGGAAGCTAAAATGAAAATGCCAATTTTTGGATGCGTGAATGAATATCAGAAGGTTTCTTTCAGCGAGAGAAGCGTTTCTGGGTGGAAAGTTGTTTTGCAGCTAACTGAGTTGTTCTTCGAGATAACAGCATACAGGCGCAATCTGTCAAGAGTGTCTACCTCACCCAGTATCAGGAGACCCTCTTCTGGATCCGAGATGTCAGGTGGAGATGGTTTCCTCCAGGCACAAGGTTGGTAGAAGGACCTTAGTGCGACCAAATCGGTCCTGAGATGTCTCCTTGGGTCACTCGACTAGTGGAACTATTTGCGTCTCAAAATCAATAACTGAAGGAGTTTTGCGTCAGCTGGAAACAGGTTTGTTTTTTCGAAGCAATTCTATCGGCGTGACAGAATGCTTAGTAGAGATTCGGGCAGCCATCCCTCGTCACCTGGTGGGTTCAAGAACTGAACTTTTGCTGCGTCATTTTTAGTTTTAACAAAACCCTCAGAATACGCCCACTCAGCATCAGAAAGCTTGGTCATGAGCTAAAGACGTGATGGTTTTACCCTTTACCCTGGATCCCTTCTGAATGAGGCTGGTTAAACGTGCAAGATTACCTTCTGGTTTGCTGAACACACATTAGGATTATCAACAATAATTGTTATTATACCCAAAGCATAATAAGTCATTTCAGTAATTAAAATACGTTTATACTGAACCAAGAGATTATTTATGAAGGTTGTAATAACAGTAATAAAGTCAAGAGTTTTTTTAAATTATTATTGTGAACTTGAAGTGTCCTTCATCCTGGGACGGAACAGCAGCAGATAAAGATGATTTCCAGCAGACATCATGGCTCCTGGCATGGTTAATCTGTGGGGCAAAGTTACAGTCGACCCAGTGTCACAACGCGGTGGTGAGTGAAGTGGAGGCAATGATCCATATGCGGGTGAGGAAGGCAGGCAGGCAGACAAACCAGAACGAGTAAAAGTCTTTGATATAGAACACACGCTGGACAATGAAACAATGACACAGAACTGAAGGGGTTTAAATACATGAGGGCTGGGAGCTTGGGTGATTGGAAAACGAGAGGCAGGTGGGAGCAATTAACAGACACATGAGAACAGAATGGGGAGACAAGACAGGGTGTGACAGTACCCCCCCTCAAAGGGCAGATCCCAGACGCCCACAGGAACACACAACAGGGTGGGAGGAGGGGGACCAGGAAGGAGGGCCAAGAGGAACCGAGGGACCGGTGGAGAGGAGGCAGGGCCAGTAGAGTCCGGGGACCTGCGTCTGGGGCAGAGGAGGAGACGACGACGGGCTCTTGGGGGGCCTGCGGCAGAGGAGGAGACGACGATGGGCTCTTGGGGGCCTGCGCCTGGGGCAGAGGAGGAGACGACGACGGGCTCTTGGGGGCCTGCGCCTGGGGCAGAGGAGGAGACGACAACAGGCTCTGGGAGGCCCGCGCCTGGCGAGGGCAGGACCGGCGGTGACCGGAGGCAGAGATGCTGGAGGAGACGGCAGCGTCGACCTCTGGACTGGAGGCGGCGGCGACGACCTCTGGACTGGAGGCGGCGGCGACGACCTCTGGACAGGAGGCGGCGACGACGACCTCTGGACAGGAGGCGGCGACGACGACCACTGGACTGGAGGGGGAGACGCCGGCCTCTATGCTGGAGGGGGAGACGTCGTCCTCTGTGCTGGAGGGGGAGACGTCGTCCTCTGTGCTGGAGGGGGAGACGTCGTCCTCTGTGCTGGAGGGGGAGACGTCGGCCTCTGTGCTGGAGGGTGAGACGTCGGCCTCTGTGCTGGAGGGTGAGACGTCGGCCTCTGTGCTGGAGGGGGAGACGTCGAACTGGAGGGGACGTCGACTTCTGGAGTGGAGGGGACGTCGACTTCTAGAGAGGAGGAGGCGTCGACTTCTGGAGTGGAGGAGGCATCGACTTCTGGAGTGGAGGAGGCGTCGACCTCTGGAGTGGAGGAGGCGTCGACTTCAGGACACGAGGAGGCGTCGACTTCATGGCACGAGGTGGCGTCGACTTCAGGGCACGAGGTGGCGTCGACTTCAGGGCACGAGGTGGCGTCGACCTCAGGGCACGAGGAGGCGTCGACCTCAGGGCACGAGGAGGCGTCGACCTCAGGGCACGAGGAGGCGTCGACCTCAGGGCACAAGGCGGCGTCGACCTCAGGCCCGGAGGCTGCGTCGACCACAGGACTGGAAGGGGCGTCGACCACAGGACTGGAATGGGCGTCGACCACAGGACTGGAAGGGGCGTCGACCACAGGGCTGGAAGGGGCGTCGACCATAGGACTGGAAGAGGTGTCGACCACAGGGCTGGAAGCATCGACCACAGGGCTGGAGGCATCGGCCTCTGGGCTGGAGGCGTCGACCTCTGTCGACTTCTGGTCCGGAGGCGTCAACTTCTGTACCGTCAACTTCTGGACCGCCGACTTCTGGACCATCGACTTCTGGACCATCGACTTCTGGAGTTGTGGGGTGGGACCGGGTGCTGACTGAACTGGTGGCGCCAGTAACTTAGAAAGCAGGGAGGATAGATTGTCCAGCTGGAGCTCCTGGAGACTGAGGCTCTGATGGAGTTGGGCCAGCTCAGCTCGGAGACCGGCGAGCTCTGCTGGGTGGACTGCGGGCTCAATCCTTTGGCCTAGAGACGAGGGAGCTGCTGACTGGACCGAAACCCTCTCCTGGTGATTCGGGGAGGATAGGATGTCCAGCTGGAACTCCTGGAGGCTGACGAGCTGACGGATCCAGCCAAGCTCCGCTTGGAGACCGGCAAGCTCTGTCTGCTGGGCTGTAGGCATGATCCCACCGCCTGATGACGGAGGCGCTGACCGGACTGGAGACGGGACCGCTGATCCGACTGGGGGCGGGTCAAAGCTGGAGCGCCGAGCCGGGGCAGCGGCAAGCTCGCGGCTCCGTCCTGGGACAAGGGGTGACGGTGGAGCCCGGCATCCTTCCCAACGCCGTGGGCCAATTCCGGGGGAGCACATAGCCAGACTGGTGCCCACGTAGCAAGAGCAGTCTGGCAGCGCCTCCCGGTCCAACCTGTCATCTGGCTCCGGGAGGGTGGAGGGAACCGCCGTGGCCGGGGTTCAGCGGCGGCGTCTGTGGCGAGGCGACACCGGAGGAGGAAAAGCCGGCCGGTGATCCGAGGTTAAGAACTGGATCAAGCACTCCCAAGGGAGAACCTCCCTGCTGGATCCTCTAGTGGGTCGGTTCATTCTGTCACAACGCGGCGGTGAGTGAAGCGGAGACAAGAATCCATATGCAGGTGAGGAAGGCAGGCAGGCAGACAAACCAGAACGAGTAAAAGTCTTTGATGTAGAACACACGCTGGACAATGAAACAATGAACCGACAAGAGACACAGAACTGAAGGGGTTTAAATACATGAGGGCTGGGAGCTTGGGTGATTGGAAAACGAGAGGCAGGTGGGAGCAATTAACAGACACATGACAGAACAGAATGGGGAGACAAGACAGGGTGTGACACCCAGCTTGACCCAGCTGGGAAAATGTGACCTTTGTCATAAATTAGAGGCCATTCATGATGCTACAGGCAGCCTTGGCGGAGTCCAACTCTCACTGGGAACCAGCCCGACTTACTGCCGGCAACGCGGACCAATCTGACACCGGTCATACAGAGACCTAACAGGCCATATCAGAGGGCCTGGTACCCCACACTCCCGGAGTACCCCCCACAGGGCCCCCTGAGGGACGTGGTCAAACGCCTTCTCCAAATCCACAAAACACATGTAGACTGTTTGGGCAAATTCCCACACACCCTCCAGCATCCCCCTAAGGGTATAGATCTGGCCCAGTGTTCCACGGCTAGGATGAAAACAACATTGCTCCGCCTGAATCTGAGGTTCAACAATCCGATGGACCCTCCTCTCCAGAACCTCTGAATAGACCTTACCAGGAAGGCTCAGGAGTGTGATCCCCCTGTAGTTGGAACACACCCTGCGGCCCCCCTTTTTAAATAAGGGGACCACCACCCCGGTCTGCCAGTCCAGTGGGGCTGCCCCCGATGTCCATGCAATATTGCAGAGCCGCGTCAGCCAACACAGCCCCACAACAGAGCCTTAAGGAACTCTGGGCAGATCTCATCCAACCCTGGATCCTTGCCACGGAGGAGCTTTTTAACCACCTCAGTGACCTCAGCACCAGAGATTTGAGGGGCCAACTTAAAGTCCCCAGACTCTGCCTCCTCACTGGAAGGCGTGTCTGTGGGATTGAGGAGGTGTTCCCCCCCCCCCCCCAGGCACCGAATGGTGGACCAGAATCTCCTCGAAGACGTAAGGAAGTCTTGCTCCATGGTCTCACCGAACTCCTTCCATGCCCGGGTTTTTGCCTCGGGCACCACCCGAGCCAAGTTCCGCTCGGACTGCCGGTATCCGTCAGCTGCCTCTGGAGTCCCACAGGCCAAAAAGACCTGATAGGACTCTTTCTTTAGCTTGACAGCATCCCTAACCGCCGGTGTCCACCAGCTGTTTCGGGGGTTGCCACCACGACAGGCACCGACGATCCTGCGACCACAACTCCGGTCGACCACCTCAACAATCGAGGCACTGAACAGGGTCCATTCAGACACAGTGTCCCCCGCCTCCCCCGGAACATTTTGAAAGTTCCTTCTGACAGAAGACTCTGCCAGATGTTCCCAGCAGACCCTCATGATACGTTTGGGCCAGCCTGGTCTGACCGGCATCCTCCCCCACCATCTGAGCCAACTCACCACCAGGTAGTGGTCAGTTGACAGCTCTGCCCCTCTATTCACCCAAGTGTCCAAGACATGCGGCCGCAGGTCAGATGAAACAACAACAAAGTCGATCATCGAGCTGCGGCCTAAGGTATCCTGGTGCCAAGAGCACATATGGACACCTTTATGTCTGAACATGGTGTTCATTATGGACAATCCATGACTGGCACAGAAGTCCAATAACAAAACACCACTCAAATCCAGATCAGGCGGGCTGTTCCTCCCAACCACACCTCTCCAGGTCTCACTGTCGTTGGCCACGTGAGCATTAAATTCCCCCAGCAGAACGAGGGAGTCACCGGAAGGAGCGCTCTCCAGCACCCCCTCCAAGGTCTCCAAAAAGGGTGGGTAGTCTGAACTGTAGTTTGGTGCATAAGCACAGACCACAGTCAGAACCCGTCCCCCCACACGTGGGCGGAGGGAGGCTACCCTCTCTTTCACTGGGGTAAACTGTTTTCTCTGTAAAACAAAGAAGTCATTAAAAAATATGTTGGAAATAGTTTTTGCCAACTAAAGATATTGATTTTTTTAAGTTAATTTGTTTACTGATTGTAGTTATTATGGATAGTACTACAAAAAATGATTTTGTTCTTACAGATTTCATTAGTTTTTTTTTCTCACTTAAATGTTTCAGATAAGCAAGACAAAGTAAACCCCAGTAAATAAAAAGTGCATTTGCCCCTGCCCTTGAAATTTAAAGAAATTGAAGCAGTAGAAAAATATTTTTTCTGGAGGTTTGTACTATATAGCCACACTAGTGTAGCCACAGCAGGTCAATCAATCAATCAATCAATCAATCAAAGCTTTATTTATAAAGTGCCTTCCGCAACCCTGTCAGCAAGCCCAAGGCGCAGGTCTTCATTGGCTCAAACAGTTTTATTTCAGGCCAATCACAGAGCATAGAGACAGCTGACGTGCTTAAAGAAGCTAGATGTAGTTGTTCCCCAAGTGATCTGAAAGTTACAAACGCAAACATTTCAGAAGCTCGAGGTATCAATTGGACCTGCCAATTGCCTTTCAATAGGTCACACTTTGTGACAAAGTTTGTGGGTCCTACACGATTGATAGTCTTCCATCCACGGAAGCGGAACGAAGTCAGGCATTTTTGACCCTCCTGTAGTCGGTACAGGTACAAAATGTGTTGTCTAGTTTAGACGTTAAAATACAGGGTGAGCTCCACACACTGGTGCTGTACTCTGCTAAACCATGGTTAGCCAGATAATCAAGGTGTCCTGCTAGATTAGCATCATGGGCTAGACTTAAAATCTGGGGTTTATAATCAACTGGCACAACCACCTGTTCTATCCTCTGCAAGTCGCTTGAATCTGGAGACCAAGATTTCAGTAGAGCACCTGCTGAAATATGTCACTTGTTCTTTTTATCTGAAACAGAAGAAAAACAGGATTTTAACAAAGGATCATTCTGCTGTGATCGGTTCAACATTTCTCTATGTCCAAGTTCATGTTTATGTCAACAGAAATCAGGTCTGACATTTCACACACTTGGACACTGTTTGCCCTGTTCACATCACTCAACAGGTGCATCATCAGAAGCAGCCATGAATGAATCAAGACAAATCCACAAATATCACCCATTTTACAAGCCTGTGCATGCAAAATGGTAAATGGCCTGTATTTGACAAAGCACCTTCTAGAGTCCTGGAACCCCCCAAGGTGCTTTAAAGCACAGTCACTCATTCACTTATTCACACACACACATTCACACACAGGTGGGGATGAGCTACGATGTAGCCACAGCTGCCCTAGGGCGCACTGAGAGGCGAGGCTGCCGAGCACTAGCGCCACTGGTTCCTCTGACCACCAACAGCAGGCAAGGGTGCCTTGCCCAAGGACACAACGACAGCGACAGACTGAGAGGGGCTCGAACCTGCAACCTTCTGATTACGGGGTGAGTATTAACCCCTGTGCCACCATCGCCCATGCGCATGCAGAAAATACATTAGAAGAGTATGGGGCGCCAAGAGTAAATTGCTGGTGTAAATTATTTAGCAGACATTTTTTTTTTATATTTAGCTCATAAGGTAATGGTGCAAATTATTTAATAGACATTTATTTAGCTCAGTTTTCCTACATTTAGCAACTTTTATCACATTTAAAAATATGTTTAAATGTCACTTAATTTCAGCTAATCTAAATGCTAATTCTAAACCTATATATAAATGCTAAGTGCATGTGTTAAATCTAAATTCTAAATGTAAATGTTAAATCTAAATCTAAATGGCAATGCTATATGTAAATGTTAAATCTTAATTTATATCTTAAATCTAAAACTAAATATTAAATCTGAACCTAAATATAAATGCCAAGTGTAAATGTTAAATGTTAAATCCAAACCTAAATCTATATATCAAATTTAAACGAAAATGTTAAATGTAAATGTTAAATATCAATCTAAAACTTTTATCTAAATCTAAATGTTAAATCTAAATGTAAAAGTTAAATTTGTCTAAATGTCAAATCTAAATCTGCAGTTAAATCTTTCTGTTATATGCAAATTAGCCATTTGTGACCTCACCCACAACAAAGGTTGGCCAGTTGCGCTCATTTTCACTCCTCTTTCTTTTGGCTGGACACTGGCTGCACTGCTCTAGTCTTCATTGGGCATCTTAGCAAAGGTAATAGCACATCTCGCAGCGGAGGCACAATACTGTTCTTTAACTGACTAAAGTTGAAAGGTTTAGTACCAGCTTTGGCCACTGGATGGCAGCACACCCCTTTCTTCCCTTATCTAAAGGGTGTTGGAAATCAGAGTTTTTCTCATTTTTTGTCAGCAGAGCATGCAAATTCCCAGTTCTTCCAATAAAACAAGACGTGTAGAGCAAGTGTTTTTTTCTAAATAAGTCTTGTAAAAGTCTTAGGACTTAAATCTGTAGGAGTGCTTAAACACACCCAACATTAGTTGTAACTCCAGTATAGGCAACTCCTGTAATAACATATTCGAAGTTGTAGTTATTAAAGGAAAATGTGAAACACACAAGTTTTATTTTTTTACATACTACCTACATTAAAATTAAATGATATATTGCAATAAAACATGTGCAGAACTAAAGAAAATTACTCCCAATACCAACCGGTTAGTGTTTTTGTGAGTGTGCATGTGTGCTGTTTTTTGTCCTTCAAAATTGTTATTTAAAAACTACATCACAGGTCTAAAACAAAATTACATTTAATAAAAAGTTAAATAAACCAAGCAGCTCATAAAAGTATTTGTACGTCACACAACCTTTAGACACAATGACTCATTCTGCAAATATTACCAATAGTTTTATTGAGTGGTTTGCATATTCTTTTAAAATGCTAAATTGCAGACAAACCTATACAGTTGCATGTTCACAGTTTAATGCGTTCCCTTTGAATTGCCACTATTTAGAATAAAAGAGATAAATTGTATTAAAAGACAACATAATAGAAATGTATAGTAGAGTATCAAAATCATGCTTAGTAAAAACCTTTAATTGCCCTTTCAATTTAAAAATCAACTTTAACACAATTTGCATGTGCATGGATATAAAAACATGTACAAGCAAAATTCTTTAATAGGTATCAATGAGCAAAACACAGCTCTGCTGAGCTGCTACATTCGGTATAATATGTGTGTACATGTGAGTATATGAAACACGATGAACCATGACACCTGCTGGAAAAATCCACCAGCAAAACAGAAACTTAAAATGTTTTGGTTTGGGGAATAATATACAGTATATTGTCTATATATACTTTTAGCTTTATGTAAAGTGCACAGTGGAGATGTACAAAGACACTATTTAAAATATTTTGTTCTCCAAAGGGTGTAAAAAATAAACTGTGCTCCAAAATCCTGATGGCATTTAGTTGCAGTACATCTGCTGTTACGTTGCCTATGAAAACAATCATAAAGTATAAGTGAAACTAACTCTTACAGCACATCTGTAACACCTGCTGAAATGCCATAGTTGGAGAGCAAAATTCCCTGCTTTGCACATTGCATCTGTCCTTAACAAACTGCTTCCACGATGTCACGTTCCAAACCAAAAACAGAGTTCATAGATATATAAAACTTATTATAATACATAATATTTCTTCTACCCTTAAACCAATTGAGTGGTGCCTTATTCTCACTCATATACAATAATGCCCCATGTGCAGCTACATTCACATTTCTGAATGAAAACATTAATAAACACTTCACTCTAAAAATGAATGAGACCCACTGTCCCACTTTTTCACATGCAAAAAGCACGAAAGAGACCAAAGCTAAGCTGCTTTTATTAAGTGCACTTTACTGCTGTGTGTGTGTGTGTGTGTGTGTGTGTGTGTGTGTGTGTGTGTGTGTGTGTGTGTGTGTGTGTGTGTGTGTGTGTGTGTGTCTTTGTAAGAGAAAGCAAGCATTAGCTCCCTGTCATCACTTCATCATGTGAGCTTGTAGAGGCAGATGTGGTGTGTGGGGTTGTAAAGTGGTGGCTTCAGGAAAGAGTAACGGGTGTTAGCGTTGTGTCACCGGTAGCAGAGCACAAACAAGGAAAGCTGAAGCATGCATGATGCGTATGCACAGTGAGTGTGATATGATACATTCTGGAAAGATTCACATTTTATTGGCCTAGCTAGCAAATAACACGGGTATGTAAATGTGTGGCGGTTCTGAGTTGAGCGTGTGTGGAAGATGAGAGGCAGGGTGTGACGTGAACAGCTGGAGAATGAGTTGATTGATGATCCTGCAGCCACGTGAGGGTGCTGATCTCAAGCCAGCTGAGATGCTGCAGCCACCGTTACAAAGACAAAAAGTGTTTGGGCCTTCCACTGCTGATCCAGCTGACACAACAGCCACATTTCTTCTAAAAAGGTCTAAATGAACTGAGCAGAGAGGAGCGTGCAGACAATAGCTCTCATTCTTCGCTCTTATGAGGTGGACGGGTCAGAACATGCACGCTGAACAACACCCTGCCCTCACTAAGAGTCCGCTGAATAAGGTCAGCTGTTTTGACCCCATAAAGTCAAAGTGGTTCAGTCCAACAATGAACCTGACATGAAAGCCGTGTTGTCTGGTGGAGAGTCTCACACCAGGAGGTGGCGCTTCTTGTGCAAAGCGAGGTGATCTGAGCGGGAAAAGCTGCGTTCGCAGTCGGGACACTGGAACGGTTTGACTCCTGTGTGCTTGCGAAAGTGTCTCGTCAGCTCGTCTGAGCGGGCGAACTTCCACGTGCAGCCTTCCCACATGCACTTGTAGGGCTTCTCGCCTGCACAGAGAACCAATCAAATAAGACTTAGAAATGATCAGGCTGAGAGATGTTTGGTAAAAATGGCATCATCTGCATACTTTGCATTGCATCACCCCTGTTTTCCTGGTCTAGGACCAACAACTCAAATATCTAATCATGTTATAACTCCAGCAGAAACGAAGGAAAGTGTATGATTCTCTGTTAGTGCCGCTGTGCATCAGATACCATGCTACACCAGCTAGTGTTTCTAAAACAGTATGTTACCCTGAAATACCAAAATTCTGCACAGACATCATTTCTATCATCTTGACGTAACGTAGGCTGGGGTTTTCCTAGACGTGCACTAGCTTACCTTTAGGGCCAGCACAGATCTGTACTTCTTGTACACTTCTGGTTTAAGCTAATTCTGGTTTAAATAACAGAACACAGTTTTTATTTTTAATTTCCAATTAACTTGACAAAAAGGATTCTGGAAGTTGAAATTTCCAAATGCAAAATCTGATATTGCCAGCATGCATTAGCACTTAGTGATGGTGTGTTCACAGACCTTTTACAAGGACCAGATTTCTGGTTTTCAGATCACACGACCATGCTGGAAACTGGCTGGTTGTGATGACCATATTGATTGTCATGAAACTATAAAGGAACTATTCTAGGACTTTAATACAGCTGAATGTTACTTCAAAGAGGTTTTGTATGCATTTCCAGCAGAACGACACTGTTCGACATTACTTTCTTCGTGGACATGACTGGTTCTGGACCAAACTGCAAGTAAGCAGGTGTGATTCCTCTCACCGGTGTGTGTCCTGCGATGTGCTTTGAGGTGGGAGCTTTTGGTGTACACTTTGTTGCAGCCGGAGAAATCACAGCGATGAATTCTTCGCTTTTTCAGAGTGTCGGGAGAGTCAGGAGGGAGTGGGTGTTTTGCGCCAGTGGGAACTATTACTGATGGGGTTTTGCACCTAAAATAAACAGGTAGATGGAAAACACAGATCAGCTGCTTGCCATTTAACAATTCTCTAATGTGACCAGCAGATGGCACCATAGGACACAATTTACAATGTAAAAATTAAACAAGTTAAATTTCTCTCCTGAGCCAAAACAACTTCTGCCAGTCAGAAAGTTAACCCCCCCCCCCCAACCCCCCACCCCACCCCACCCTTTCTAGTCTGCCCATTTTTGTTTTTGTCCTATCACCACTGTTTCAGCTGTTTGTGTACTTCTAGAATTGTAGTGAACAACACATCACCAGTGTGTGACTACATCTCTGGATCATCGTATGTTTTCTGTAAAAGCCAAAGGTAAAGTCCACAGAATGATGTTAGAATAGATCACAAGAAGATGCAGCGTGCAGGACAGAGTGTGCCTGTGATCAGTCATATCCTGGAGGAGTTTGTTTGTGTTTGGAAGTGGCGGTTAAGAGCCGGTGAAATGTGAATCAATCCTGGTTAAAGGAATGTGCAAAATTCCCCTTCCACACCCAGATGAATACTGGTAAACCTGTCATTATCACACACACACACACACACACACACACACACACACACACACACACACACACACACACACACACAGACTTAAATGACATATTTACTGCTTGTAAAGCCAAATACATATTCGTGTGTGTGTGCGTGTGTGTGTGTGCGTGTGTGTGTGTGTGTGTGTGTGTGTGTGTGTGTGTGTGTGTGTGCGTGCGTGCGTGCGTGCGTGCGTGCGTGTGTGCGCGTGCGTGTGCGTGTGTGTGTGTGTGTGTGTGTGTGGGTCCCTTATTTCAGAGTTGGCACAGTGACAAAAACAGCCTGTAAGGACAACAACCCTGACACCTTCAGAAACGGTTGGCTTATAATCAACTTACACACACTTTTACACACTCACACTCACTCACACACACACTTACACACCAACAGATACAACTAAGTGCCAGTCTGCCTCTGACTATTACACCTAATACAAACCTACCATTAGTTATTCGAAGAAAAGCTTTAATTTAGAGAAAGATGAAACACAAATGTCACACAAACCAGACAAAAAATGCAGAAGAAGAAGAAGAAGGCAGATTATTAAAGAGAACAGAAAGTACCTGAAGGAAGGAAGGAAGAGGAGGAGGAAAAAGAAGAGGCAGGATCATATGAATTTGCATATTAGAGGTTCTTATGAGGAAACGGCAGAAAGGTGTGGCTGACGGGCAGGGAGAGGTGATAATGCTGCAGAGGAGTGACACATGCAAAACATTTCCAACATCCATGGCCAGAGCGCTGCATTTCCTCACAAACTGAACAAATATAGAAATGTGATGATCATTAACGTGGTTATTAGACAGAGGATGCTGTTGTTATGGAGCTTCGTGCATGAGCACAGATCGATGTTTTAAACAGAAAAAAGCCACATTCCTGGTTCTTAAGTGACTGACTTACTTACAAAGGCTAGCAATAAAGATGTATTAGTTCACATTTTAATGATCAGGCTAAGATGTTCACTGTTACCTTTGCATCGACATTTAGGTGGAAATAAAAAAGGGAGATACTGATCTCATAAAAGTAAATGTTATGTACCACCGCTGCTGTGTGAGCCACGAGCAAGACGAGACACGTTCTCTAGAGAAAACTAAATGTGATGTCGGGATGCAACTCGTTTACTTCGCTTCACAGACGAGCGTATTTGAGCTGATTGCCAAATAAATATGTTGATTGGATATTGCTCCAACAGGAATACATTTATTTTCATGAACTTGTTTTTCCAGAGTCGCGTAGCCATCGAGACTAGAGACAGTTTGAATCTGCCTCCCCTTCAACCGTCATGTAGAATTTCATTTATCATTCTCTCTCTCTGTTACTTACTCATAGTCAGGTGGTGTCCTGATGACTGATGATGTCATCCCGTGGCTGATCAGACGGTCTTGATGAGCGAGTTCTGGCTGAGGCTCGGTTTTGATGGTCTTGTGCAAGTCAGAGACATCCGCGGTCCTCATAGAGTGAACTGATGAAAAGAAGACATTATTTTTTCTGAACATATTAAATTCCTTGATGTGCACAAACCATCGTGTGATAATGAATTAAAAACACATGTCTCCATTTGCTCCTTTAGAAGTTATCTACATTTTAATCTCATAAAAAACATCAGAAATATACCATAAAGTACTGATTTAAAAATTCTGAATTCATCCACCAGAAAAATGTTGACTGACTTTAATGCAGAAATAGAAAATGTTCCCACCTGGTTTTCGCTCTCTGCTCAGATGGTGGTCGCTGTCGGCGGCAACCGACGAACTCACTATTAGGGGCAGGTGAAGATGAGGAGGGCAGAGGAAAGGCACCATGACCGGACCCATCACAGGGGCCATCACTGGGAAGGGCAGTGAAGGGGTGGGGGGCAGTGGTGGGAGAGCGTGGGAGGGTGGGGAGCGAGAGGAAGGGCTGTAAGGAGAAGACGGAGAGCTGAGAGGGGAGGGGGGGGAGGATGCGGAAGAGCACGGAGGGGAGGAGGAGGTGGATGAAGTGCGCCTGCTGATGGACAGGTCTACCGGCTCCTGCTGTGTCTGTGAGGGGCTGTTGGGGGTATGAGGCTGGGCAAAGGCCTGCATATGCATTCGGTAGAGGGTGCTCGGGTGGGGGAAGATCACTCCGTATGGTTCTGTTGGCACTAAGGATGAAAATGACTACAGGGGTAGGGAAGAGGACAGGAGAAGGAAGTGGTGAAGGGAGACAAAAGAACAGAGAGGTAAACATTTCCGTTCTGCCTAGAATACAATGAAAAACATGTTTCTGCAGCGCAAACAGCCAGAGTCAGTCAGAAAAAGTTTTAACTCAGCATTCTGCTGGAGAGCAGATAACTGTCCAGAGCACAGTCAGTGTGTTCATTAGCCTGGTGGTGTGTGTTTCCATTGTATGCAAATGTCTACTGTACAGCAGCATGTTTGTCCAGGAAGAACAGGAATGTGGGAACCAGTCTGTCTAGACATGTAGCAGGAGTGTGTGGAGGTGTGTGAGTGGTAGTGGAAGAGCCATCGGCGGCAAGTGGCATGTTCAGGCATGACCGAAGAACACTAAAAGCACTTCCAAGCATCTAAAGATATGATTACACACACACACACACACACATTACCGTGTTCATGTCTGTCTTTGGAGGGCGATCATACATCAACATGGTTGCACTGCAGGCCAGACTCCTACAAAATAAAGCACACAGTTGTCAAGGTACAGCTTAAAAACTCACACCACAGTTAAATCTGAGCCACTCCTGACAGTGTGAGCTGACACACTGATGATTAGTGGACTATAAACCAACCTATTAACTAATAACTCCTTCATTTATTCAATCCAAAACTTCCTGGACAATATTTCCCTTTCTGGTGTTGCTCCACCCTCCTCAGGCCCAAAACATCACGTCCTGCATGCCAGCATTGTACTGTCACCAGCATCGTGATGAAAAACAGGTCGATTAGGAAATACAAGCAGAGCTACCGGCATCTGAAGTCTTTTCCTGTTTGGCAGGAAGCTAGTTTTTTTTATAAGTACTGTTTTCCCTGTTAATGAAAACTACAAACATAAATATTTTATGACCTGCATTTTCAGTAAACTTGAGTATTTTCAGTTGTGCACTAATGAGCAAAAGGATACTTCAGATCCTCTGAATACAAAGGGTCTAAACTGAAGGACTGTGGCCCTGGAGAAGGTCTCTCAATAAATCTTACAGGTCATCAGATGACACAAGGAGCAAAGTGAAACTATTCAGTTTGTCTTGAGTGTCTGTCTTCTCTAGAGGCAGCAAAGGTCATCAGCTAAATCACTTGAAAGTGAATCTAAAACTCAAAAATAAGATTTTTCCCCCGCCACGTGAATGCAACGTTGCAAAGTAGGAATTATAATAGCATTTTCACCAGCTTGTGGACTCACAATTACAAAGTGATCATTCATAGCCTAGAAATCCTGAAAGAACGTAGCAGTAGAAACTGATTTGTTCAGCAGGTCATTTTGTTGGAACTTCTGCCGGTCCACCATTGGCCTAAACATTGTTATGTCGGGCCAATCACAGCGACTTCAGGTGGGCAATTGCATGCAGAGACACTTTAAAAGACGACTGTAGATTCCACCCTACGACAGAGCTGTATCTACGGGTCGTGACTATATATTGACACATATAGCATGGCTTGCCAGGCTAGCTAACTCACATTTACAAGTGCATCTAAGTCAATCTACACCAATAAACAGGCAGCCTTTATTCTGGTTTACATGCACAAAACCTGAACTAGCGAATGAAGTGTGTTCCATTCCGCTACGGTAGGGAATGACAAGCACCCTTTATGTCAGCGTTCTTCCATTTAGCAACATAAATAGTAAACAAATGCTGGCGGGAGTGACGCAGGTGGAGTTAAAGCAGGATACGCACATTAGCCGAAGGAATGAACAACAACAACGCTGCAGTACAGCTGATTTGGTACGTACTAGCGTCCGATGGTGTCACACGTGTTTCACTGTGGCAAAGGTATCATCAGAAGACTGCTTCTGGGATCTCGTCACTTCTAGAAGGGTGACTGTGCAACCGGTAACTGCTCAACCAGGGCTGCTAACTCTCACGCATCGAGCATGAGACACACGCATTTGACCCTCTTCACATGCTGAAGAATAAACTATTCTCACCCCGCTCTGACACCCCCACCCCCACACACACACACACACACACACACAATAGGTGAACGGGGGACAAACGGTCCTCGCGCAGACCCCAGTGTGTATACAGACAGCTCTTTTCTTATTGCTCCACAGGTGAATTGTAACATGCAGAAAGCAACATGTTTTCACAACTTCAACTAGGTTTAGACTCCGTTTTTATCTAAACAGGATTTCTGTAAAACTGTTTATGAATTTAAAATGTAAGTTGTGACGGCTAACAAACATTGTTGTCATCTTCCTCCACTTATCCGGGACCGAGTCGCGGGGGCAGCATCCCAACTAGGGCGCTCCAGACTGTCCTCTCCCCACTCCACAGCCACCTCCAGCAGTTCCTCCGGCTGGACCCCAAGGTGTTCCCGGACTACATTGGAGATGTAACCTCTCCAACGTGTCCTGGGTCGACCCGGGGGCCTCCTGCCAGCAGGACATGCCCGAAACACCTCCCCAGGGAGGCGTCCAGGAGGCATCCTGACCAGATACCCAAACCACCTCAACTGGCTCCTTTCGATCCGGAGGCGCAGCGCTCTTAAACAATGAGTACACAAGTCATTACTTATTAAAATGTTCATTTTCAGCAGTTAACTCCACCCACCAGGAACATGGGGACCCAATATGAGGCGAGTGATATGTTGTGGCACACTTTAAGGGTCACCAGTGTCTTCCCCTGAGCCCCTGATGAGCATCGATCTATTTGAATTGGAACCCGTGTGCATTGATGGGTCATTATCAGATGATGCATCTTTAGAAGATGAACCAAGCTGGTTAGTTGCTGCTTGTTTGGTTTAAACAGTTGAAGTGTAGTATGTTAATGATTCCTTGTAATTCTCAGCTAAGCTTCAGGAAAACAAAAACAATGTTTGCCACAGTGAGCTGATGGAGCTGTTCTGCACCTGCCATTGGGAAGAACCAGCAAAAGCCACTATTGGCAAGAAGTTTGGAACCTTCATCAAAATTCAGCAAATTGGTCTGATAACTTATCGGTTCAACAGGACGGTGTGTATCTGTGTAGTCACTCTAGTTTTACATTACATGAGCCATTCCTGCTTTGTTTTGTGTGTTTATTCCAGCTGTTATTAATGAAGCTATAATTAATGAACATGCGCGTGCGTGCGTGCGTGCGTGCGTGCGTGTGTGTGTGTGTGTGTGTGTGTGTGTGTGTGTGTGTGTGTGTGTGTGAGAGAGAGAGAGAGTGTGTGTGTGAGAGAGAGTGTGTGTGTGTGACCGGAGTGAAGTCTGGAGACAATTTGGGCTTTAATTATTAACAAATGGTCGTGAACATAAGCCAAATTACACCCTGTAGCACGTGCGCGTGCACACACACACACACACCCACGCACACACACACACACACACACACACACACACACAGGGTCCAGACCAATAAGAGAGCAGGGGGCAGGAAGGGTGATCAGTGAAGCCTCACCCTTTGCCCGGCTCCAAAGAAACAAAGCCTGCAGTCAGGTGGGAACTGTGTGTGTGTGTGTGTGTGTGTGTGTGTGTGTGTGCGTGCGTGCGTGCGTGCGTGCATGCGTGCGTGCGCGCGTGTGTGTGTGTGTGTGTACTCAGGGTGTGTTTTTTAATCCAGGTTTGAATAGTATGATGGTTCAACCAGAGGTCAAGCAATTGTCTCAGTGTGGTTGTGTATCATACACACACACACACACAGAGGTGACAAAAGCAGCAAGAATGATGCAGAAATAGATCAGAGCACGAGAACGAAACAAGGACGGCGGTAACAGGTACGCTCACAACAAAAACCACCCACTCTAACAGGAATGTTTCAGGTGTGAAAAATCAGCAACTATTGTAGAAGTTTCCCCAACGTGCAGGGCACGCACACACACACACACACACACACACACACACGCTCTCCCATCAGGAGGTCTTTTCTCTGAGTAAACGGATGATTTGGTCTAACTTCTTCTAGATCACATCATAATAGTTAAAACATAAAGGCCGGTTTAGAATCAGGAGACTGGAAATTATAAGAAAAGTTATATTCAAGCCAGAATTCAGTTATTTTTAAAAACATTAAATCAGGGTTCCTACAAGGTTTTAAAAAGTCTTAAAAGCATAGAATTTATGAATGTTGAACTAATACCCTAAAGCCTGAGCCTGAGAGCAGTGGACTCAGTGTTCTCCTTCACAAAGCTGGCTTTGGCGTGACCTTCATCACCCTTTCCTTATTCTGCTCCTTCTACATATTCTGCCTTTACTGCTGATTTCCCTCTTTCCTATTCATTTTCTCTCTCCCTTTCCTTACATTTTTTTAATCACAATAGTTTTTCTCCTTCTAAACATGTTTTTAATCTTTTTTATACTTTAATATATATTTTTTTGTTTTTGTTATTTTTATCTTGAGAGGCGCTTTATAAAAGATCGGTTTCTTTCTCTTTCTCATTACTGCTGCCACTATGGGGAGCCGTTGTAGTATGTGGTTTACAAACGCTTCTGTCTTTGAATATAATTTTAGACCGGACCACGGTCTTGTTGGGACAGCTTTGTCAAACGTTTGGCTCCGTGTTCATCTGAGCAGGCAGTATTCTAAACATGACTGTCAGAGACATGCAGCCTCTTTCAATGGTGGAAGATGATGGCTTCCAGAAGATAGTTGCCTCCAATCCCAGATACACACTTCCTTCTTGGACAGGGGTGCCTGACCCTGGTCCTGGAGGCCCTGTAACCAGCATCTTTTAATCGTTTGTCTTAACCGAAACACCTGATTCAGTGGCTGGAATCGCTGTTCAGCAGCTCATAATGTTCTGCAGTTAGTGGTCCACCAGGATTGGGCACCCTTGTTCTAGGTAGGATTTATATATATATATATATATATATATATATATATATATATATATATATATATATATATATATATATATATATATATATATATATATATATATATATATATATAGATGTGCAGATTTTCTCACACCTGAGTGTTTTGCTGCCAGTTACCCCCTGACTCCAGATCAGCGCTGCTGAAAAGACGTTTACTGTGTAAAGTGTGCGTCTGTAGGAGGGTGTACGAATACTGCATGTTCACTTTCTGAGAACAGGACATCTAGAACCTCACTTATCTCAGTCCACCTCACGCAAAAAACTAGAACTGCCTTTGGGCTAAAAGTACACCTTCGGCTCCTAAAAAACCACACGAGCGGTTGCAGGAACATACCATTCCTCTGGGCTCACCTGTCAAGGTTTCTTCTGTGAGGCCCGACTCAAGGAGTCTGAAAATAATGTGTGTCTTTTAAAAGGAGGTGCTTGAAGTTTTGAGTGCACACTGCTCATCACTGTGCTGTTCCAACGTGGAGGGACGAGCAGGCGGCAGCTTCTAATTAGAGTTATTTGCTTTAATCTGTACAGAGACAAACGCCAGTTGCATAAGTTCAGCCTGTGTGGGAGGGGACAGCAGAGACGTGCTCAAAGCAATGCAAAAAAAAAAAGAAATCTAGTTTTGCTGCAAAGAATTTTACTCTGTGGCCAGAAGGCTTCTGCAGTTGGAGCTGATGTCATTTTCTTTGAGATTTTTCCAACCCCCAGTTACAAATCTGTCCAGACGGGCTGACTGGACTCCCAGAGGACTCCTCCTCCTGCTAGACACAAATCAGGCAGCTGTTGCATCGTCTTCCCAGAGCCTCTTCCTCTCAGATTCATGAAAAAGTAAAGCATAAGTTGAAGGAGTCAGTATGACGAAAGGGAGGCACTACTTCAGGTGTTGGGGGTATTTTCCTTCTCGTGCACCATAGGTGTGCGTTTGTGCACGTCTGCAAATATTGTCCTTCTAGGTCAGTACAGCTACTGTGTACTCAACCCCAACCCACTCAGCAAACACTTCCTCCATCCCTCTTTTTCCCTTCTTTCTCCACCCTAGGACTCTAGTTGTTCTCCTTTCCTTTCGCTCACCAGCAATACCTCGTGTCCCTACTACTGTATTTATCTGAACCACACACCACTTCTCCTCTCATTCCATGAATGATATGAAACAACACCAGCAAAGGGGAAAATATTGCGGCTTGGAGCCCTTTGGCTACTGATTCAATCCCCTCTCCTACATGCACAGAAACACACACACACACACACATACGTTTTGTGCACACTTGAGAGCTGCACACAGACTTTCTGCTAGCTCAACAGAATACACACACTAAATCACTAAAGGGCTAAATTATTACAGACATGCACACATGCTCTAATGGCAACAGGCTGGAGATGATGAGATCACCAGAGAGACCAGAAACCTCTAGACAACAGCTTTGTCCAAGAACACACACACACACACACAACCTCTAGACAACAGCTTTGTCCAAGAACACACACACACACACACACACACACACACACACACACACACAACCTCTAGACAACAGCTTTGTCCAAGAACACACACACACACACACACACACACACACACAACCTCTAGACAACAGCTTTGTCCAAGAACACACACACACACACACACACACACAGTGGGAGACATCCCAGAGTTCCTTGCTCCTGACTCTGACTTTTTTGTCCCCCCAGCCTGGTTTTTTCCCGTCACCCTCTCCTCGTGTCTTCGCCCCTCTGCTTTATCTCACTTTGACATGAGATTGCCAAACTTCAGCAGGAACGTTGCTTCATTGTGTGCGAGGTAGAACATTGTGTCCACTCCGTAGCCCGACTCAAACGTTGTTGTTGACGTTGTGATTAGTCTTAATGTAGGATCCTAATTGGCTGACTCATTCAGGTGGTGAGCTAATATTCCAGTGCTCACACTTCCCCCGCTGGCTTCCTAACCTGGTCCCTCTTTAAGATTTCTCCCCTCTTCAAGCGTACCTCCCTTCTCCTTAATTTCCACCCCTTACCCAACTTCTTGTTCCTTACTCATAATAACAGAAGCTCTGCTGGCTTCTCTCACCTTGAGTCCCCCTATCCTTAACTTCCCGTTCCTTCATCTTAACCACACACACACACACACACACACACACACACACACACACACACACACACACACACACACACACACACACACACACACACACACACACACACACACCTACAGACACATAGGGGCTCTCTGCTAATCTCCAGCAGCAGACGGTTACAGGCCTCTAGACCTCAGGGGGAATCCAGAGGGGGCCATCAGCAGGGGAGAGGAAACAAGATCCATCATCACACACACACACACACACACACACACACACACACACACACACACACACACACACGCATGCACAAAAAAGAAAATCTGAGTTCAAACAATGAAATAATGTGAAACACTGACAAATGCAAATACATGTGCACACACAAGCAGAGTTTTGAGGTTTAGCAGACAATTGACGACAGAGGTGTGTGTGTGTGGGGGGGGGGGGGGGGGGGGGGGGCTGAGCAGCAACAGGGAATAAGGAGAGCGGAAGCCCTGAAAGTTCAATCCCACTGTTATTATTTCCACAGTCTGTGATTGGTTGGGGGGGGGGGGGGGTTAAGGAGAGGAGGAGGAAAAAAGAGTGGGGGGGGGGGGTTGCTGCAGGGGGCCTGTGGTTTCCTGTCTGGTTCCCTTCCCTCAACCACACACTGACTGCACCTCCCTATACCCCAAAGAACGAGAGGGGATGGGGCAGAGAGCAGCCGCTGTGACCAAACTCTGTCAGAATGGAAGTGGAAACAACAAAACTGAGACAGAAAATGGGAGGAAAACGAAGTGGGTTTCAACCAAAATATGACAAAACTTCAATGAACCTTAAAAGTGGAGAGGGGGAGGCAGTCAGTTCACACTGGCCCAATCCAGAAATGCTGTGTGTGTGTGTGTGTGTGTGTGTGTGTGTGTGTGTGTGTGTGTGTGTGTGTGTGTGTGTGTGTGTGTGTGTGTGTGTGTGTGTGTGTGTGTGTGTGTGTGTGTGTGAATGCACTTCAACATGACATACATGTGCGTGCTGGTATGCATCAGGTTGTGTAACCAGGAACAGCTTTTTGAGTTTACGGCCATCTGTGGAGCAGTGTCCTTCTATCCTTTAACTTGTGGAGAAACATTCAGGGGTTTAATGTTTAAGCTTTAATGTTCCCCTGAACATGCCCTTTGAGCAGTGTGTGTGTGTGTGTGTGTGTGTGTGTGCGTGTGTGTGTGTGTACACAGCCTTGCGTATTTTGTTCCACCAGATAACATCAGCATGTTGATTCAGGAACAGAGGCGTAGGGATGGGTGGGGCATTATGGGTGTGTGGGTGTGGACGAGCAGCCCTGATGCTGGACAAATAAATAAAAACAAAACTGGAGTCATATTTTTCCTTCGTGCTTCTCGAATGAGACAAGAAGCGTAAACCAAGCACAAAGAGGAGAGAAAGGGGAGAGATGTTGCCCTTATTCCACCCATCTACCCCCAACATCTCCCTCTCTCCTCCCTTCTTTCTCCAGGCTCTAAACAGGATAAGGGCTTCATATGCCAAGTGGAATGTGTGACGCAAGCCCAGGCCTTGAAACAAAGCACAGGAAATAGGGAGAGACAGTGAAACACACAGACACACACACGGAGGGAGAGATGAGAATGTTATAAATCTAAAGAACAGAGAAAGAAGCTTCAGGTGTGAAGAGTTGTGCAACTGTTGATCTCTGGTCTCACACACACTTGTCACACATAACTCCTGCTGGGTAGAACACACCACTCTGGCATCGTTTCATGTTCACACCACCACGCCATTCTGAACCAACATCTAACAGCAGGGATCAAAACTTACAAAAAGAAATTCTTTAATGACAAATATCACAAAACAAATAAATTATAACTACTCAGGCAGGCAGAAGTGGCAGATACTCACAAACGACAGGTTGCTTTTATTTATTGGATAATATAAGTAAACTCCCTTATAGCGACATTATATTTTTAGACGAAAAGTTTCATTTGTGATGAAAGTATAAAAACTCACATCACAAGAGTTCTGTGTTGTTAAGATGCTTTGTTAGGAAAACCTTTAGTATAAAAATACTTCAAATACATATTTTCAGATTATGAATCATATAAAAAATATATGGTGGTGAACTAAAAATTATATATTTTTATTTATTTTTACATAAATATGCTCGCCGTTTGAGACCTGACTGATGAAGGGAGCACGAATTTAAACTTTATTATTATTATTATTATTATTATTACTATAATAATAATAATAATAATAATAATAATAATAATAAAATCGCTACTAGCTGGCTGGTCTCACTGAACCAGATTTAAAAACGCGTTCCTAAAATAGTTCATTTGTAGTAAAAAATAAAACTAAAAAGTTTTGATGAAGAAAGTAGAATGCAGTCTCACCTCAGCACAGCTGACAGATTTGCTGCAGGAGCTTCAGATGGAGACGCGCTCTCTCTGTCTCTGTGTGTATTCCAGCGGGACAGATGGTAATTTCACTGCTGCCTTGCTGAACGGCACAAAACCTCAAAAACTCTGACAACACCGCTGAGGGAGTAACGCAGGCTACGCGCCGCTCTGCCCGGTGGCTGACATCCGGATCCAAACCCTCTCTCGCTCGCTATCACACGCACGGCCGGTGATCGGTAAAACTTCCCCACGTAACAAAAGACTCCGGTTCTCCTCCGCTTTTGCCTGACGGTGTGTTTCAGATCCGAGTGCCTTTCGGATTTTGTCGTTTAGGCTCTGCTGTTGTCACATGATCGTGTTTGTTCTCCTCCAGGGGTCGGATCACTGGGCGGGACCTGGCCCAGTCCCTGCGTGCGTGTTACAATGAAGTCCAGTCAGTCCGCCTGCAGAAGTGTAACTTTAGTTAGATAGTTGCTCAGATGAAGACAGAAGTGAGTCAAAAAAGTCATGGAAGTTTTCAATCAACACATTTTTTTTTGTCTATTTCGTTACAGAAACTGAAACTTTTAATGGCAGCTCGGAGCTGCCACACAGGTACACAACAAAAGTAGAGCTCCCATGTTATTACATAAAACCCTTTTTGTTTCTGACAATATACTTTTAATGATTGGACGTGCAGGGGAGGTTCTAGACTAAAACTAGTGGGGGCATGGGGGTAGCTGCTTTGTTATGCCCCCATAACTTGACTCAGCTCAGATCAGTGTGGATTACTTTTCCAAGTCCAACTGAGGCCCTGTCCACACGTAGCCGGGGATCTGCCAAAACGTAGATATTTTTCTACGTTTTGGCCTGTCATCCAGACGAAAACGGATCTTTTTAAAAACTCCGGCCAAAGTGAAGATCTGCGTTTTCTCCGTTTTGGGTGTCTGCGTGTGGACAGTCAAAACCGGAGTTTTAAGGTCCGCAACGTCACTTTCCGCAACAAAAAAATGCTGACATCACGTGTGCGACTTGTGTTTACACTAGCCGACAGCATGGATGCCCTCGGAGCTGCGCTCACTTTATCAATTGTCCAAGCGCTTTTTGCTTGTTTGTTTTTGCAAGCGGAACTACTGCTCCTTGCGGAAGACCACAGACGAAGGACGAGGTTAAGAACGGGGGAAGTACTGCCGCCTACAGGTCTGGCATGTCCTTAACAACATATTTATCCGGGTACGTGTGGACAGAGTTTGTTTTAAAACGAGGTGGTGTGGATGCAAGTTTTTGGAGGGGCGGATATTCGTTTTTTTTAAAACCCAGCTACGTGTGGACTAGGCCTGAGACACAAGGCTCTATGGGTGTGCCCATCATGGGAGGGGGCACCCGCAACACTCACAGTCTTTAACCCACATAAGGTGACCTGTACTGGGGTTGGGCGATAGGACACATTTTCTGACCATCAACAATAGGCTGGGCCTTTCAACAATAGTCCTTACAAAAGTGATTTGTTTTTACTTATTTGCCCATGAGTGCATTTGTTAATAATGACTCGTGCAGGTGGGCAGACATTTTAAAGTTACTCACAGATTAAATTGCAGAGATAACTGAATCCATCAGGAAAAGATTCCCATCAAAGCATCTGAGCATTATCTCACACTTGTACATACTCCACATCTCACCATTGACAGTGTGTGCAAGTGGACAGTACGCTGAAGAGGTGTTCTGAGCACGTCTGTGACAGACCAGTGCATAAGAGCGCAATGTCAAGCACCTCCAGAACTGGAAAGTGGAAAGCCTTTTTTCCAGAGGGTTTTGCTAACCTCCGGTTATTTCATTTGGAGAAATGTTCCCCGATTTTAAAACTTTGAAGTAGTTGTAGCGTTGACCCTTTATAGCATGACGACTGCAAATTAATTATGACCAATGAGGTGTAATAATTGGGCTGCGCAGTGACACAGTGGTTAGAGCTGTTGCCTTGCAGCAAGAAGGTCCTGGGTTCGCTTCCCAGCCTGGGATCTTTCTGCATGGAGTTTGCATGTTCTCCCTGTGCATGCGTGGGTTCTCTCCGGCTTCCTCCCACAGTCCAAAAACATGACTGTTAGGTTGATTGGTCTGTCTAAATTGTCTTTAGGTGTGTGTGTGTGTGTGTGTGTGTGTGTGTGTGTGTGTGTGTGTGTGTGTGCGTGTGTGTGCGTGTGCGTGATTGTTTGACCTATTTGTCTCTGTGTTGCCCTGCGGTGGACTGGCTCTCTGTCCAAGGTGTACCCCGCCTGATTGCCCGTTGACCGCTGGAGATAGGCAGCAGTCCCCCGTGACCCTACATGGACACGTGGGTTCAGACAATGGATGGATGGATGGATGGATGGAAGGTGTGATAATTTCATAAAAATATGAAATATCAACCTGATTGATCTTTGAAGTTTAATCAGAAGATTATAGTTACTTTTTTACTTGTTCGGGGACCATAAACATTCTTCGTATTAATTCAGACAGTCAAGTATGTAGTTAAAAGGAATTTTATTCTTTTCTAAACTATACATGACAAGATATGAATAATGAGATGTGATGGAGTGGATATGCGGGGATGGAATGTGATGTGTGAGGTGTGATGTAAGCTAGATGTTTATCAGAACCTTTGACTGGGTGTAAAATAATTTGTTGTTAGCTATAAACTAAAGAGTTGATTATTAATAAAACAGCATCAGACCCAATCTGTTGTCTCTACAAACCCTGGCGGAGTCCCCCAGCAGACCTGGACTGTCAGAAGTCAGGTGGACCTCACGGCACCGGGAGCCAGTAGATTAACTACGATACGACCTGTCCAGTCTTGAGATGTCTCCAGGTCACAACAGTAGCTGTAATGCTTGTTTGCGTCCAAAGTGGATGTGGCTCTTAGGGAGTCGTCTGGCTGTGTCAGCTTGCAGCGTGCAAACAGACTCAGAGGAGCAAAACAGGAAGACAAGTGCAGAACCATGACAGTATTTACCAACATCCCTCAGAAAGCCACGTCCTCTTCAGATGCAAAGATGTTTTTAACACTGTGAATGAGGATGTCTTGAAACACTTATGTGAGGTGAATCTTAACTTTAATTTGTATCTTATGAAGATGTGTATGAGTGTAGATAATGATCAACTTGTTAAATCAAACACATACTGATCATAAGATCTACAATGGATCATTGTAAGAGCAATATTCATTTTGACTTCATTGATTTAAGCACAGATTATTCAAACATCTTGTTCATTCAACCATATGATTAATTAACTTATATGATGTAAAGCCTCGTAGGATTCGTGTAGATTCACTTTTTTATTCAGAGCGAGGAATCCAGCAGTCTGACTTTTACGCAGAGACAGAAGGGCTTTTGCGGGAGACCTTGACAGTTTATTTTGTCTGCGTTGAAAAACAATAGGTGAGCAAAGGGTTGATTTGTGCGTCTGGATCCTCCAGCTGGTGCAACCTTGACTTTGCAGCTCTGGTGTGTATGAAAGGTTATGCTGTGTCAGTCAGATGGTGAAAATTGATGCTTTTGATTCATAACTTAGTGCTAGTTATTCCAGCACAGCTTCAAATCTTGTCACCAGAGTGGCAGTGGAGTGCAGATTCAGCCTCTAATAAAACAACCATGAGTCTGTCCAAGGCAAGGTCTAGAACCTCATGACTATATCCTCTTCTGATTATGGTGCAGACAATCAGATGACCAGTTCAGGTTTAAGTGGTTCAGCTGGAATGTGCGTTCGACCGCAGAAGGTAAGATGTTCATAATTTAAGTGTAATTGCTTAATTGCCTTGTTTACATGTTACTGGGTTACTTTGGTCAGCTTGTTTGGACTAAATATTATTTATAATGAATTAAAATGTAATTGTACCGAGTGTTTATTTGCCATTATTTTAAAATTGAAGTGACAGGGAAAATTTAATCATGTGACCTCTGGCTTCGAGCAAACACCCTCCTCAGAGTGCATCCAAATGCAGCAACGATTCATTCCATTTTCTAGTCAAACTCATAAAAAATAGAGGCAGTAGCCCATTTAAAATAAAACATTTGCAACGTATTGTGCAGCCCTACTGAGATTTGCTGTTGCAAAGGCGGCATTAGAGATGCACACTCTAATGAATGCCTTTAAAGCTGCGATGGCAAATTTGGAAAACAAATTAGCTTGAAGCATTTTTTCATGTCTCGTAACTCTTTCACTGCCATTGACGACAAAAGTCGTCATTTTAAATCCAACCGTTCACTGCCAACGACATCTTAAGTCGTCATTAGCATTTTTTTACTGTGTGGTTGTCGGAACGAGCCCCCGCACCGTGAGAACAAACATCCCAGCTCTAAAGCCAATCTTCACTCGCGTACGTCACACGACACGTGATCAGGAAGCAGAAAATCCATGTTTTAGGAGATCGTTTTGGGCCGCTGCTGTAAAAAAAAGGGAGGCACAAAACGGAAAAGATTCTGCCGAACACAATTCGACAACAGATTATGAAAGAACGCATAACGCTTGAAACGAGCGTATTCTTCCTGATGTAAGAGGTGAGTCTACTCTTTGTTTTGGCGTTGACATCATCCTAACGCGCAACGTTCTGTGACTTAAATAACAATAAACACGCAGAAAAACACCGGCAGCAAAGAGCTTTTCTGATCAAGAAATGGCTGGCGGTGAATGAGTTAACAATATTATAACATGGTAAATGTGTCATTAAATCTCCACAATATATTTATATATTGTGGAGATTTATTTTTTTTTTAAATTAAAAATAGCTCAACAGAATAACCTCTCCTGATCAGAGTAATCCTGTAGCCGGCTGCTGTTGTTGTCCAGAAGGGACTCCGGTCAAGTGAGCCGTCACTTGGAAATATTCAATCAATTCAATTCAAGTTTATTTATAAAGCACCAAATCACGACAAGAGTCGTCTCAAGGCACTTCACATGATAAACATTCCAATTCACAGTTCATTAAGCCAATCAGAAATAGTGTTTCCTATATAAGGAACCCAGCAAATTGCATCAAGTCACTGACTAGTGTCAGTGACTATACAGCAATCCTCATACTAAGCAAGCATAAAGCGACAGTGGAGAGGAAAACTCCCTTTTAACAGGAAGAAACCTCCAGAGAATCCTGGCTCAGTATAAGCAGCCATTCTCCACGACTCACTGGGGATTGAGAAGACAGAGCACACACACACACACACACACACACACACACACACACACACACACACACACACACACACACACACACACACACACACACACACACACACACACACACACCACACACACACACACACACACACACACACACACACACACACACACACACACACAATAATGTGTCTATGGTTATATTGTGATGTCTTAGTAAATATTCTATTTGGTGAGAGATAAACTTTATTGTATTTATCCTAGTGGATCTCTAATTAAATGGATAAACTAGTATTAGCACATCCAACGTCAAGGAAAGCAAAATGTTATTATCAGGAGAGGGAGAATGTTTAAGTGGTTAGCAGCAGTGTGCTAGACGATGGCCCCCTCCATGAGGCCACCACAGCTCAGCAGAACGTCGTTGTAGCTTCTTCTGGGGAGAAAAACACTTAGAGAGAAAATAAAGTTAACAGCTGAAATTGCAGAAAATAATACAGTTAAAGAGCAGACTGTAGAATAAAGCAGTAGAGTGTGAAAAGTGGTCAGTGTATCCTCCAGCAGTCTAAGCCTATAGCAGCATAACTACAGAGATAACTCAGGATAATCTATCCTATTTAGATGGAGGCATGTTGGAGGCAGGTCAAGGGAGAGCCGTCTTTACCGACTGTACACTCCACCTCCCTCTACTCCCCCACTTGTCCAGATTTAGGCTAACATCAGATTTTAACCATAGGCCCTATCAAATAAAAATGTTTTAAGCCTAGTCTTAAAAGTAGACAAGGTGTCTGCCTCACAGACTAAAGCTGGGAGCTGGTTCCACAGGAGAGGAGCCTGATAACTAAAAGATCTGCCTCCCATCCTAATTTTAGATATTCTGGGAACCACCAGTAGACCTGCAGTCTGAGAGCGAAGTGCTCGGTTAGGAACATATGGAACAATCAGATCACTGATGTATGATGGAGCTTGATTATTAAGAGCTTTATATGTGAGAAGAAGGATCTTAAAATCTATTCTGAATCTAAGAGGTAGCCAATGTAGGGAAGCTGACAGGAGAGATATGATCTCTCTTTGTAATTCTCATCAGAACTCTAGCTGCAGCATTTTGGACAAGCTGAAGACTTTTAACTACATTCTGTGGACTTCCTGAGAGTAATGAATTACAGTAATCCAGTCTTGATGTAATAAATGCATGAACTAGTTTTTCAGCATCACTCCTGGAAAGTATGCTTCTAATCTTAGCAATGTTCCGAAGGTGGAAAAAGGAAATCCTACAAACTTGTGAAACCTGGGATTTGAATGACATGTCCTGGTCAAAGATAACACCAAGGTTCCTTACTTTGTTCTCGGAGATTAATGTAATGCCATTCAGGTCAGGTGATCGGCTAAGCAATTTCCTTTTCTGGATTTCTGGTCCAAAGATGAGAACTTCCGTCTTGTCTTGATTTAAAAGCAAAAAGTTTAGAGTCATCCAATTTTTTATGTCCTCAAGACAAGCCTGTAATCTACCTAACCGATTAGGTTCATCAGGGTTAATGGATAAATATAACTGAGTTTCGTCAGCATAACAGTGGAAGTTTATCCCATGCTGTCTAATGATTTTACCAATTGGGAGCATATACATAGTAAAAAGAATTGGTCCAAGCACTGAACCCTGTGGTACTCCACAAGTAACCCTGGAGTATGAAGAAGATTTGTCATGTACATTTACAAAATGAAATCTGTCAGACAGGTAGGATTTAAACCAGCCTAACGCTGTTCCTTTGATCCCTACAACATGTTCAAGTCTTTCTACAAGAACATTGTGATCAACTGTGTCAAAGGCAGCACTGAGATCTAACAAGACTAGAACAGACACAAGATTCTTATCTGAGGCCATGAGAATATAATTTGTAACTCTCACTAATGCAGTTTCAGTATTGTGATACTCTCTGAAACCAGACTGAAATTCCTCAAACAGTGCAGTCAAGCCACCCAACGCTGGAGCTCTGCCGGTCTCAGGAGCATAAATTGCCAGGATCATCTTTTAGATCCAACCTTTGAGTGTGTCGTAGCTTTCACAGATTACTTCTTCTTTCCTTACCAGAGCTAACACGGTTAGCTGTGCTGCTCCAATCCGAAACGGTTTGCAGTCTACGCACTAAGATCCTACTCAGTTTCCAAGACTTAATGTTAGTTAGAAATGGTTGTAGGACTCAATCAGGTTCTCAAGCAGAAATGAGTGGATTAACAAATGCAGGTCGAAGGAGATGCCATACCTCAGCTAGAGGAGTTTAAGCATCTTTTTTATGTGTGATGGAATGAGGGAGTGGGAGATTGATGGGGGATTGGGGCGATGCCTGTAATGATGTAGATGCTAAACTTCTGATGTAGGGAAGACTGAAATAAGCCAGAAAGCAAAGCTCTCTGTTTACTAGTCGGTCTTTGCCCCAATCCTCACCTGTGGCCATGAGGCTTGGGTGATGACCAAAAGAATAAGATCACAAATACAAGCAGCCAAAAAGAGTTTCTTTTGGCAGGGTGTCAAGGCTCAGCCTTAGGCCAAAGAAGCTGGATATTCGGGAGAGACAAGAAGCAGAGCCACTGCCCCTTCACACACACACACACACACACACACACACACACACACACACACACACACACACACACACACACAGCATCAGTTATCACAGGCCCGTCCTTCGTCTGGCCCATTCACTGAGGCAACTCTCTGAAGAGGTTGTTGTTACAGAGCTGATGTCAAAACAGTTTTCTTTCCTGGATGACATCTTTTGTAGTAAAGCCACGAGTCTTTCAGGTGTGAGGACACATCACTTTAGCTTACCTGAGGTGTGGCCTGATCTCACAGCGTTAAAGTCAACAAAACCCTGTTTCCGTCAGGAACAACTCCATCACTAATTCCTCTGTATGTCTAAAGACTACGTACTTTATGTAATGGTGGCTAATGTTGGTGTGGTGTGTTTTAACAGCTTTGTTTTTCCAAAATAAAGCTGATCTTCAATTTTTTACTTTCTTCTCTTAAAAAATTCCCATCTTTCGAGTTCTCCGACTCAGGCCTACTTTACAGTAACGGAGTTTGTACAGTGACAGAAAGTTATCGTTTATAGTTTTTACACAATCACAGTTTTAGTTTCATGAAGGATTTACAACAAGTTCACGTCAGACACTTTTGAGCTTTTGAAACCAACTAAAAATAAACCACCGAAGTGTGTTTCCAAAACGAACAAGCTATTCCTTGTAATATTGGTATTGTTCTTTTCTCTCACCCAGCGTCTCTCACTGCTCCCAGGCATACAGTTTTCCTTCAGATCCGCCAGAGTGGGTCTCAGGCTCCCGTAGAGCTCCTTTATGTCAAATTTTTGTATTTTCTATTCAAACCATGAAGTGAAGGGTGACATCGCTTATAAAATATTCTGCAGTCACACAAAGATTAACATGCATATACATCAAAATATAGCATTTTCTCCTATGATTTATTTTTGCAAATAAATGCCAATCACCCCTGAAACCAAAAAGAAAATTGATTCATGTTGAAAATAAAAGTTATGGTAGTTTCTTTTGTTTATCATGTCTCCTCAAATAAAACGTCTAGATAGGAGGCAGGAATGCATCAGACACACATCATGCAATAAAGTAGATTATTTACACATGTGCTCTAAAAAAATCTAATCTCATACTCATTTGCAAAACCAACTGATCTCTCTTTACTGTTTCTGTCTCATATCGGGTACATCTGCATTCCTTAGGGATGATGGATGACGATTATTACAATATTTTTTAATGTGTGACACTTATTCTGCATTCACGCCATCTTAGGGATGTGTATGTACAAATAGGAGCAGATCTTAATTTCATTGACTGAAAAATTAATTTTTATTTTTCCTTCATGGCGAATTAATTTTGTACGGTCGAAAACTAACCTAAAACGAAAAATTACCACTTCTATTAAAACAAAATTATGACAAACAGTGATCAACATTTTTGTAGATGAACAAAACAAATCATCGAAAATTGACAGTAGGGATGGGTACCTTTGACATTTGAATCGATCCGGTACTAATTCCCGGTACCTATGAATCGATACCGGTACTTAACGATACCAGTTTTCGATACTTTTGAGTGTTTATTATTTTAATTCTCTTTTATAATTAAATATATATTTTTCTCAATTTATAACCATATTTGATAAATATCACGATAAATAACATTCAACTGTTTGTATTTTAACATCGTCCTTGTAGTTTTATAAGCTGATAATTAAACTGAAGCAAACATCTTTACTGTGAACTAAATTTACTGTGTATCTTCATTCCTTTTGCCGTCCTTTTTCATTTGATTTTTCCTACTGGGAAGTTAGAATTTCCGAGGAGAAAGCGAACGCACCATTAGCTGATAACAATGGTAGCAATGGAAGCTAACATACCAAGCTAACGTTATCTTAAACAGTTTATTTAGCTGCTGGAGCAGATTAAAACGATGATGCCTCACACTTAGATCGTTGTCACTGGTTTCGTGTTCACCCGTCACATTTAGTAAAGTGAAGCCAAACTTTAGAGCGCGTTCATGTTCTTCTAGTCGGGAATTCGGAGTTCCGAGGAGAAAGCGAACGCACCATTAGCGAAACGGAAGCTAACATATCAAGCTAATTATATTTACCTACCGGAGCAGATTAAGATGAGGATGTCTCACTTAGATCGTTGTCGCTGGTTTCATCATCACCCAGTTACCCATCACATTTAGTGAAGTGGACCCAAGCTTTAGCGTGCGTTCTTTCTACCATGCTGCTCTGTTTACAACTCACTCGCAGCGACCGACGACATAACGCTCTTGCGCATGCGCAGCTGTCTTGGCAAGTTCTCGTTATGAAGGACGGGTACCGAAACGAGGCACCGTTTGAAATTACGTGAATCGGTGCTCGGTCGGTACTGTGGAATTCGGTCGGTACCTTAAAAAGTACCGAATTCGGTACCCATCCCTAATTGACAGTAACAAAAATCCAGTCAGAAACAGGAAAGAGGGGAGGAATGGACACACGAACCAGTCAGCAAATGGAACAGGCGGGATTAGACGAGAAAGTAACCAATTACAGTCCAGAGCCAGACGTTGTTTGAACAAGCTGCTGGTAACAGGTAACAATTAAGAAGCGGCCAATTTGCCGCAACGCTGAGCTAGCATGAGGGAGCCTTAGATTATTTATAAGTGGTCAGATCTTGGCGTTAAAGTGGCGCAATCATTTCCTTTTTTTACAAAACATTAAGCAATGGGGTAAGGAGCAGTCTCTGCGCTGTTGCAGACTTTTGTTTATTTTGGACATAACTTGCTTTTAATTGCGGTCAAAATATCTGTCCTCCACAATCCCCGTTCAGCCTCTGGTAATCTGAGCCCCACCTCTAACAGAGAGAGGCTCCTGGAGTGCTGCATCACTCCACTTGATCATCTCAGCTGATTCTGTTTACAAAAGTGATACGTATTTCCCATGTTTCCTTTCATTTTCAATATAGTTTCCAGCTGGAGCTCAACAGTAACTCCCCACATGACCCCTCCCTCCGTTTCACCAAGACGTAATAGAGCTCCGGACATCACGTGACTCTCAGAGAGTAGACGCCATGTTGGCAGGCAACAAATGTAAACAAAATGAATGGGATCGGCTTGGATTTTACTTTGTCGGAGTTTACTTCACACTTTAAAACCGAATAAATCATTTAATATAGTCAGAAATTAAGTAGACTAAACATCTCCAACCCTTACCGTGCCCGTGGGATGCTTTTTAAAAATGTCAGAAGCTGTCGGAGCGTCGGAGGTGCTTGGGTTGCCTCGGGGGGTGGACTACTGGCAGTTGTGAGTGGGGCCCCTTGGGGATCTTGGCGGCGGCCATGGGTCACTACCTGGCAGTTGCAATGCCCCTGGGCGGGTCTGGGTGTGGGCCTGGGGGGCTCGGGGTTTGGGGGTGGCCGGCCCCGTGTGGGGATCTGGGCGGGGCCTTGGGGGTCAGGTCCTGACATGTATGCTGCCGGGAAGAAGGCAGGGACACGTGGCAGTGCCTGGCCCGGGTTCGGGGGCCTCAGGTAGACCTTGGCTCCTCTGCCGTTCCATCACAGGGGAGGGGGAGGTTCAGGAGGGGGAGGACCCAACCTTACCTGGATGTCCCATGTCTTATGTATTCTGGAAGTTTTGCAAATGCAGGGATGGGCATAGATATTCTGCTGGGGTGGGGCTGGGTTGGTGCCCTCGGACTCCGTGAGGCTCTGTAATGCTGCTGCTTTGGGCCCTGGCAGGATGGGCTGGGGTCTCCATGCCCTGGGTGGCAGTTTGACAACAGAGGTGCCTATTGGGGCCAGTAGGGGAGCTGGCTTCCTGGAGGGCTAAGCCCAACCAACCATTCCTCCCCATCCCCGCATATTTCTCTCCTCCTGCTCCCTCACATCATCACACAAACATACACATAGGACCTTGGGGGGTGGGCAAGTCAGGGAGTGCGGGTATGGACCCCATTTCCGCATTCCTGTGGCAACCTGCCCCCCAATTTTATTTGCTCCTTATACACTTCCACTGACGACATTCCACACAAACACACACTTAGGGCCTTGGGAGTGAGCACATTCAACGGCATTTGGCAGGGGGATATCTCAGCCTCCTCCCGGGTGCCGGTGCCCACTTCCAATTTTAAACCGCACTTAGACACTGAGGGCTGAGGGTGTAAGTGGGGTGGTGCGGTGGCATCAGCTGGCATAGGCCGGATGATGCCCGCACTGCCCACTCACCACAGCCATGGAATACACCTCATGATTACACAACACTATATTGGAGCAGGCGGAGGGAGACTAGGGGTCTTAGCCACCTCTGTTGTTGCTTGGCTTCCTGGGGCTGGAGGCTAGGAGGGAGATCTGGCCATCTGGTTGGGGTCTGGGGTGGTGGGTTGCTGTGCTCAGCGTTGGGCGGGGGAGCCTGCTCATCAGCACCCCAGCAGAAAGGGTCACACTCTGGTTACCGGTGATGGTTGTACCCCATGTGCAGCAGTACCGGGACCAGAGTGAATAGGGTGTGTATGGGGAGCATGAGTGGGTGTCCGGCATGCATTTTTGTAAGTCTTGGGTTGTATGTGTATGTGTGATCATGAGGGAGGGAGTGTGTGACTGTGTGGCAGGGGGAGGGGGGACAAAGATCTATATCATCAAGAGAAGTTCCAGGAGAGGGGAGGAGTCAAAGGCCCCACCTGACATATACAGTCATACACAAACACAGTCACACGCTCCCTCCCTCATGCTCACACATGCACATACAACCCAAGACTTACACAAATGCACGCCGGACATCCACTCATGCTCCCCATACACACCCTATTCACTCTGGTCCCGGTACTGCTGCACATTGGGTACAACCATCACCGGTTACCAGAGTGTGACCCTTTCTGCTGGGGTGCTGATGAGCAGGCTCCCCCGCCCAACGCTGAGCACAGCAACCCACCACCCCAGACCCCAACCAGACGGCCAGATCTCCCTCCTAGCCTCCAGCCCCAGGAAGCCAAGCGACAACAGAGGTGGCTAAGACCCCTAGTCTCCCTCCGCCTGCTCCAATATAGTGTTGTGTAATCATGAGGTGTATTCCATGGCTGTGGTGAGTGGGCAGTGCGGGCATCATCCGGCCTATGAAAAAAAATAATAATAAAAAAAATTAAATAAAATGTAAGAGTTACAAAAATCAAGTAATGGGTTAAAAAGATCCTGAAACTTCTGTCATTCAGAAATGTACCATTAAAATGAAATACTTCACAGTAGATGTAGTAAATCAGAATCCTAAGAAAATTGTGCTTAGTTTAAATATTTAATTAGAATTGTGAAGTTTGGGATAATTTTGTGAACTAAAATCTAGTTCTTTTATCTATCTGAATAAACACAAAATCCCTTGTTTCCTAACTTTAGTAACACCACTGCCCTTCTGTGAGCAGTGCTGATAATATAACTGACTAAAGAACTGAAAGATTTTCAACATCTAATCTATCTGCAGGAACCCGAGTCACCAGTTTCTTGCCACTCTAAACATTTGCTGTCAGCTGCTGTGATACCACCATCCAGTTCCAGCAAATTCAAAGAGAAACAAGAACAGTTTCTGCCTGCAGCAACAGATAATCACAAAGGGATACGCCTTCATTGTTCACCGTGGTGACTTACGGGCGCAAAAGGAGTTGTTTTTCTGCAACATTTTTGCCACATTGCTTGAAGTACTCTTCACGTACCAATAGCAACAAATAAATCAAATGTTTTCTCAACAGAATCATTTCAATCACCTCTGAATCAAGGGATAAGCTCATCAAACCATTTGAACGCATGCCCCACATAAAGTTAGGCAGACTAAACTTGATTTAAAATGAAGGGGAGGGGCATGGTTTGTTTATGATTTAGACCAAATTTGATCCAAATTAAAGTTAAAGAAGAACATCTGTACTGGTATTCCTTAAATAGATTTGGAAATGTTATGTAAGAATAAAGCAGAAAACACAATTTAGCTTTTAGCACCAAGACAGATCTGAGCTGCTAAATATTTTAGTGTCTGTCAAGGTTTCACCTGGTAGGTATCAGGTTTGAAATTTACCATGATTTATTTTTGTAAGCTATAATGGTTCTAGGGTCGATACAAAACATGTTTATGAAGCTCTTTGCACTAAATCTCTCAAATAAAGTGAGTTCAGCAGTTTTATTCTTGACATTTTCAGTACCTTCCAAAATGAGTTGTTTCAGGGCTCTGTCTCTTTAAGAAAACAAGCTGAAGCTGGCCACACCCACCCATCCCCCACTCATGCTACTATAAGCAGAAAAGCTCAGATACCCGGGAGAGGCTAGGAGTAGAGCCGCTGATCATCCAGCAGCAGTTCTTGCTTGCATGTGAGAGGTGGTTCTTTTTTTCCCCCTACTTGTTACATCACAAATGGGGTATTTTCAAAACTGCTTGTGCAAACTTCCCTGCTTTGCTGTGCATGGAGGAGGAGCCATCAGCTAGTGGGGGAGGTGCTTGGTCCTGAACCTACACAAAGGACCAAAAACACAGACGATCAGATGAGAAGATCAGATCATAATAGACTTTAAGTAGCATAAAGCCTGCTTAAGTTTGGTAGCAAAATCTTACTGAAATTATTATCCTGTTTGCTGAGTGCTAATGCAGGGTAAACCACACACACACACACACAACTTACAAAGTTCACATTGATGCAGATAATGAAGACATCGCCTGCCCGTTACAACGTGTGGATGGAATAAATATCTCTTGTTCAGTGTTCCGATGGTGCTATTTTTGGTTGGTGTTAATTTTGCACCTTGAGTAGCATTTCCATTCTGAGGCATGGGAAACCTGAAATGTTCATTCTAGATTATACGAATCATTCAGTTAAAAAATCTTTGAGGTTATAGATAATACAAAATGTAACTGCATCATATAAAATAAAATAAACACCAGTTACTTTTCTAGGTAACTAATTACTTGAACAATGTGGTTTTATGTGGATTTATTGCCATGTTCAAAATTCTCCAAGCATAATCCCTGTATTTGGAGTTGTGTTTGTATCTAATATTTTATTAAATATCAGATCTCCTTTACTATGTGCTCTTCCTGGGATGCTGCAAATGTTCCTTCCAGTTCCTTAATTCTTTTTTCCAATTTATTCCTTTTCTGTTTATTTTCTAGTTCGATGAGTAGGAGATTATTCTTCCCTGCATAACAACTTCATCGGTCTCCTACAGGACACAAGCAAAGATACCTGCTGATTACTGATTTCACAAAAGATTGTCCACTCATTCTGAAGGAAGTTGGTAAGATCTTTAGTAGTGATGTATTAAATCTCCACAGTCTGATTGGGGGTGTGGTTGTTTTCTGTGAAACTGTGAAAGTGACTGGTGCATGGTCGCTAATCATGATAGGGTGGATATGTGCCTCACTGATGTCTTACATGATTGAGTTACTGGTTATAAAATAATCTATCCGGGAGTAGGAGTGGTGGACGGAGGAAAAGAAGGTGTAGGTGATAACAGCACCATGCATCAGAAAGCTGTTCAGACAGTGTTTTATTAAATCCGCTAATTGACGTGAATTTGATGATCTGTTGGATCTGTCTAAATCAATATTAAGCAGCAAGTTGAAATTCCCTCCTATTATGCATGCTGTGTCAGAGTGAGCTGAAAGTGCTTTAAAAACCCTGTGGAATAAAGGGAGGTCCTCAGTGTTTGGACCATATGTATTAGCAATGCACATTTTCATTTATCTTAAGATTGCAAGGGTGCAAAAGTTGAGTTTTGCATAATATATCTCCTTTAAATGTGTCCTCTAATTTTACAGTGGCAACATCTGAAGCTCAAAAGCAGAGTGAATCATTAAAGCAAATTATGGAACATTTTTGTAGACACCACCCTGACATTTCACTGTGTTGCTCCTTCCATGGTTCCGTTAATCCGTTAATGCACAAGTTAGACCTCAAAAAACAAAAAGATTTGTGTTAAAACAAACAAGTTAATCTTGATTGCGTAAAAGCAAGACATGCTGTCACCTCTTCCTCGTGCTTTTGCTTATTGTCTCAAACCACACATATTGTTACGTCACACATAGCCTCCGAAACTCAGAGGTTATCAAGTCCAGCATTTTTACCGTGTCTGAGCCCTCCAGACTTTGTATCTAAAACAATCAATAAAAATTAAATCTGCTCAGAAGTCAGAGATGATTATATTCAGGAATGAACATTAACACTATTTTTCTGACAGAAAATTCAAATTTTAATGAGCAGAAAATGAAAGCTTAATGTTAGATAACACCAAGAATAGCTGAGGTGTTTATTTTTTATTTTTATTTTTTTTTAGTAAACACCTAAAAACTGTTTGAGTGAATTGATTTGGCTGAACTTGACACCATTACATTATTCGCACTTGGAGGATTCAATTCATACAGGAACACGACACACATACCAAGCCTGGGCTGGGTCAAAGCTTATCCCCCCTGGGGGTCAAAGTTACACCCTGGTAAAAGCATCACCTTCACACCTAAAATGATCTCTGAAATGTGAAAGTGTTTTCTGATTAACTGAGCTGCTTCAGTTGATGCTGCAACTTTTCCAAATAATTTCTTATACACATTGGCTCCTCGTTGGACTCCACCAGACACTTTTTTTTTCTAAATTTAGCAGCAAACATTTACATTTTTTATGATTCCTGCAGAGATGAGTTACTCAAAAGAATCTCAACAATCTGTTATCTGCTGTCAGAGAAATCCAGACGATCCGACAGATTAACAGCAGTTCGCATAAACAGGAAAACTGCCAAAAAACCCTAAAATAAAAACAAACTACATCAACAAAACATCAAAAACAAAGGAGTGCATTTATTTTCTCCACCAAAACCATTTGGTACTGACCTACATCCATCCATCCATCCAACCATACATCCATCCATCCATTTTCATCCACTTATCCGGAGTCGGGTCGTGGGGGCAGTAGCTAAAGGCAAGAGGCCCAGATTTTCCTCTCCCCAGCCACTTGGGCCAGCTCCTCCGGGGGAATCCCAAGGCGTTCCCTGGCCAGGTGAGAGACATAGTCCCTCCACCGTATCCTGGGTCTACCTTTAGGTCTCCTCCCGGTTGGACGTGCCCGGAAAACCTCACCAGGGAGGAGTCCAGGAGGCATCCTGACCAGATGCCCGAACCACTTCAATTGGTCTCGATGTGGAGGAGCAGCGGGTCTACTCCGAGCCCCTCCCGAATGACCGAGCTTCTCACCCTATCTCTAAGGGAGAGCCCAGCCACTCTTCGGAGAAAACTCATTTCGGCCGCTTGTATCCGCAATCTCGTTCTTTAGGTCACTACCCAAAGCTCATGACCATAGGTGAGGGTAGGAACATAGATCGACCAGTTAATCGAGAGCTTTGCCTTCCGACTCAGCTCTCCACAATTTCCACAATAACATTAAAGGTTTTATTCTGTTGAAGTAAATCTATAATACACCATGACAGACCGGTACAACGCCCGCATCACTGCAGATGCAGCACCAATCTGCCTATCGATCTCACGCTCCAGTTTTCCCTCACTCGTGAACAAGATCCCGAGATACTATCCTCCACTTGGGCAGGACCTCATCCTTGACCCGGAGAAGGCATTCTACCCTTTTCCGAATCAAGACCGTGGTCTCAGATTTAGAGGAGCTGATTCTCATCCCCGCTGCTTCACACTCGGCTGCAAACCGCTCCAGCAAAAGCTGAAGATCCTGTTCTGATGAAGCCAGCCTCTCCTGGTTATCCCTAAAGTCAGGACACGCACTCATGGCGAGGCGTCCTTCCAGTGTTATGGCCCTCGCCTCTGGAACGAGCTGCTAGAGGACCTCAGGGCCGCAGAGAACGTTCATGTTTTTAAGTCCAGGCTCAAGACCCATCTTTTTAGGTTAGCTTTTATCTAAATATTTACTACAGTTTTATTTCTCGTTTTACATGATTATACTTTATTGCTTGCTTTGCATGTTTTATATGATTATATTTTAGCATTGTTTTCATTATTTAATATTATTATTTTACAGTCTATATGATTTCATTTATTACTTATTTTCTAACTTTTGTCCCTTATATTAGCTCTTTTATTATATTTTTACTCATTTTAATCCAGTGTTTCCTCTGCCCCGGGAGCGGTGGTCGACTGTAGCTTCCTGGGCGCTCTATAGGTGGGGTCTATGCTCCCCCTCCACTGAGCGCCCTGACTTAGTGTGGAACACCTGATGCTGCCGGGGCAGACGGCTCCTCTGATGGTGTTTCCTTGCCTTACCTTACTTGGCTCATCTGGACTCAGCCAAATATAATTTTTTACTTGTGTCTGTGTGTGTGTGTGTGTGTGTGTGTGTGTGTGTGTGTGCGTGCGTGCGTGTGTGTGTGTGTGTGTGTGTGTGTGCGTGCACGTAAGCGTGTGTGTGTGTCTGTGTGTGCACGTGCGTGTGTGTGCTTGCATATGTCTGTTAATGTTTTTAACCTGTTATGGGAATCTGGGGTCATTTTGTAAAGCACTTTGTTTGAAAAGCGCTTTATAAATAAATCTGATTGATTGATTAAAGCCAACAGGACCACATCATCTGCAAAAAGCAGAGACCTGATCCTCAGGCCACCAAAACGGATGCCCTCAACACCTTGGCTGCACCTAGAAATCCTGTCCATAAAGGTTATGAACTGAATCGGTGACAAAGGGCAGCCTTGGTGGAGTTCAACTCTCACTGGGAACGAGCCCGACTTACTGCCGGCAATGTGGACCAAGCTCTGACACCGGTCATACAGGGACCTAACAGCCCGTATCAGAGGGCCTGGTACCCCATACTCCCGGAGTACCCCCCACAGGTCCCCCTGAGGGACGCGGTCAAACGCCTTCTCCAATTCCACAAAACACATGTAGACTGGTTGGGCAAATTCCCACGCTCCCTCCAGGATCCCCCTAAGGGTATAGAGCTGGTCCAGTGTTCCACGGCCAGGACAAAAACCACATTGCTCCTCCTGAATCTGAGGTTCAACAATCTGATGGACCCTCCTCTCCAGAACCTCTGAATAGACCTTACCAGGAAGGCTCAGGAGTGTGATCCCCCTGTAGTTGGAACACACCCTGCGGTCCCCCTTTTTAAATAAGGGGACCACCACCCCGGTCTGCCAGCCCAGTGGGACTGCCGCCGATGTCCACGCGATATTGCAGAGCCGCGCCAGCCAACACAGCCCAACAACATCCAGAGCCTTAAGGAACTCTGGGCGGATCTCATCCACCCCCGGAGCCTTGCCACAGAGGATCTTTTTAACCACCTCAGGGACCTCAGCACCAGAGATTTGAGAGAACAACCCAAAGTCCCCAGACTCTGCTTCTTCACTGAAAGATGTGTCGGTGGGATTGAGGAGGTCTTCGAAGTATTCTGCCCACCGATCCACAATGTCCTGAGTAGAGGTCAGCAGCACACCGTGCCCACTATAGATAGTGTTGGTAGCGCACTGCTTTCCCCCCCATGAGGCGCCGGATGGTGGACCAGAATCTCCTCGAAGCCGTACAGAAGTCTTGCTCCATGGTCTCACCGAACTCCTCCCATGCCCAGGTTTTTGTCTCGGCGACCACCCGAGCCGCGTTCCGCTTGGACTGCCGGTACGGGTCAGCTGCCTCTGGAGTTCCACAGGACAAAAAGACCTGATAGGACTCTTTCTTCAGCTTGACAGCATCCCTAACCGCCGGTGTCCACCAGCAGGTTCAGGGGTTGCCACCATGACAGGCACGACGATCCTGCGACCACAGCTCCGGTCGGCCACCTCAACAATGGAGGCACGGAACAGGGTCCATTCACACTCAATGTCCCCCGCCTCCCCCGGAACATTTTGGTAGTTCTGTCGGAGGTGGGAATTGAAGCTCCTTTTGACAGGAGACTCTGCCAGACGTTCCCAGCAGACCCTTGCAATATGTTTGGGCCTGCCTGGTCTGACCGGCATCCTCCCCCACCATCTGAGCCAACTCAGTGTTCAGTTGACAGCTCTGCCCCTTTCTTCACCCGAGTGTCCAAGACATGCGGCCGCAGGTCAGATGAAACAACAACAAAGTCGATCATCGAGCTGCGGCCTAAGGTATCCTGGTGCCAAGAGCACATATGGACACCTTTATGTCTGAACATGGTGTCCATTATGGACAATCCATGACTGGCACAGAAGTCCAATAACAAAACACCACTCAAATTCAGATCGGGGGGGCATTCCTCCCAATCACACCTCTCCAGGTCTCACTGTCATTGCCCACGTGAGCGTTAAAGTCCCCCAGCAGAACGAGGGAGTCACCGGAAGGAGCGCTTTCCAGCACCCCCTCCAAGATCTCCAAAAAGGGTGGGTAGTCTGAACTGTAGATTGGTGCTTAAGCACAGACCACAGTCAGAACCCATCCCCCCACACGTAGGCGGAGTGAGGCTATCCTCTCATTCACTGGGGTAAACCCCAACGTACAGGCACCAAGATGGGGGACAACTAGTATGCCCACCCCTGCTCGGCGCCTCTCAGTGGGAGCAACTCCAGAGTGGTAGAAAGTCCAACCCCTCTCAAGGAAACTGGTTCCAGAGCCAGAGCCATGCGTTGAGGTTAGTCCGACTATATCTAGTCGGAACCTCTCAACCTCACACACCAACTCAGGCTCCATCCCCACCAGAGAGGTGACATTCCATGTGCCAAGAGCCAGCTTCTGTAGCCGAGGATCAGACCGCCAAGGTCCCCGCCCTCGACTACCACCCGTCACACACTGCACCTGACCCCTTTGGCCCCTCCAACGAGTGGTGAGCCCATGGGAAGGGGGACCCACATTTCCTCTTCGGGCTGTGCCCGGCCGGGCTCCATGGGTGAAAGCCCGGCCACCAGGCGCTCACCAATGTGCCCCACCTCCAGGCCTGGCTCCAGAGGGGGGCACCGGTGACCCACGTCCGGGCAAGGGAACACTGTTTCTATTTATATAATTCATCATAAGAGGTCTTCGGGCTGCTCTTTGTCTGATCCCTCACCTAGGACCTGTTTGCCACGGGTGACCCTACCAGAGGCATAAAGCCTCAGACAACTTGGCTCCTAGGATCACTGAGACACTCAAACCCCTCCACCACGGTAAGGTGGCAGCCCAGGGAGCCCAAGGAGAAGGTGTGAAACCTCATAAAAGCATTTGTGGCATGCGGATGAAAGCAGCAGAGAGCTACATGGACCAACACCAAACAGGAAAAAAATAAATAACAGAGGAGGAAACTGAGTTCTGTGGAAATCACAAAGGTAAGATGAGACATAATGATAAGTTCATTCCTTGGTAAAACCGGAGCTGCTGCTTCTGAAGTTGCAAAAACAACAAGCTATTTAACTTTATAGTTATAATAATAATGCGTAGGTTTTATATAGTGCTATAGAGTTATAGAAGTTTATAGCTCATGTAGCTACATTTGTTGAGTCTTTACTCGCTGAGATAAAAGTTATCAGTCAAAAAATGATTTTACTGATCATAGTATTGTGAGATAAACTGGTATAAGCAGGTCAGAGTTATCAGCCTGACAATCTGCATTTTAATGCACCTCCTTACCTGTTCAGCTATTTCTGTCTTGTAAACTGGATGAGTGTTAATGTAACACTAAAGACACTTAACTATAGTCGTGTTAACTGAAGTTACATTAAAACAATTCATGTTCACAAATAATCATAAATGAAAAGGAGCAGAAAGAAGCAAAAACTTACAATATCTGCCTCCAGGGGCGGATCTATAAGGGTGGCATAGGGTGGCAGTTGCCACCCTAAAAGAAAGCCTTGCTACCGCTGCTGCCACCCCAGCTGGTAGCTATAAATTCAAGAAAAATCAACGTTTTTCAACTGTCTGGCTCATAAAGACCTATTTGCAGTCTCCTTTGACAGAGAAAAGACTATGAAGCTAGGCTGTACTCAGCATTGAATCAAAACGGGCAAAATCTTTGGACCTTGATGAATGTGTAAATTGTTTTGCTGAGCAACATGGAAACTGCCGCATTCAGCTGTTGTAGGAAGGACATAATTTTATTATGTGTTTTATTTTCATGATGGGCCTTTAAGCTTATTAAATGAGGACCCAAAACAAATGAATATGCAAATCCTGGGAAAATAAAAAGGAAAACGTGTTTCTCTCTCTCTCTCTCTCTCTCTCTCTCTCTCTCTCTCTCTCTCTCTCTCTCTCTCTCTCTCTCTCTCTCTCTCTCTCTCTGTGTGTATATATATATAAATATGTGTGTGTGTGTATATATACAGGTGCTGGCCAGTAAATTAGAATATCATCAAAAGGTTGAAAATATTTCAGTAATTCCATTCAAAACGTGAAACTTGTACATTATATTCATGCAATGCACACAGACCAATGTATTTCCAATGTTCATTACATTTAAATTTGATATTCATAAGTGACAACTAATGAAAACTCCAAATTTGGTATCTCAAAAAATTAGAATATTCTGAAAAGGCTGAATATAGAAGACACCTGCTGCCACTCTAATCAGCTGATTTACTCAAAACACCTGCAAAGGCCTTTAAAAGGTCCCTCAGTCTTGTTTTGAAGGCACCACAATCATGGGGAAGACTTCTGACTTAACAGCTGTCCAAAAGACAATCATTGACACCTTGCACAAGGAGGGCAAGACACAAAAGGTGATTGCTAAAGAAGCTGGCTGTTCGCAGAGCTCTGTGTCCAAGCACATTAACAGACAGGCGAAGGGACGGAAAAAATGTGGTAGAAAAAAGTGTACAAGCTCTAGGGATAACCGCACCCTGCAGAGAATTGTGACGACAAACCCATTCAAAAATGTGGGGGAGATCCACAAAGAGTGGACTGCAGCTGGAGTCAGCGCTTCAAGAACCACCACGAGGAGACTCATGAAAGACATGGGATTCAGGTGTCGCATTCCGTGTGTCAAGCCACTCTTGAACAAGAAACAGCGCAAGAAGCGTCTCGCCTGGGCCAAGGACAAAAAGGACTGGACTGATGCTGAGTGGTCCAAAGTTATGTTTTCTGATGAAAGCAAGTTCTGCATTTCCTTTGGAAATCAAGGACCCAGAGTCTGGAGGAAGAGCGGAGAAGCACAGAATCCACGTTGCATGAGGTCCAGTGTAAAGTTTCCACCGTCAGTGATGGTGTGGGGTGCCATGTCATCTGCCGGTGTTGGCCCACTCTGTTTCCTGAGGTCCAGGGTCAATGCAGCCGTCTACCAGGAAGTTTTAGAGCACTTCATGCTTCCTGCTGCTGACCAACTTTATGGGGATGCAGACTTCACCTTTCAACAGGACTTGGCACCTGCACACAGTGCCAAAACCACCAGCACCTGGTTCAAGGACCATGGTATCCCTGTCCTTGATTGGCCAGCAAACTCGCCTGACCTTAACCCCATAGAAAATCTATGGGCTATTGTGAAGCGGAGGATGCAATACGCTAGACCCAACAATGCAGAGGAGCTGAAGACGACTATCAGAGCAACCTGGGCTCTCATAACACCTGAGCAGTGCCACAGACTGATCGAGTCCATGCCACGCCGCATTACTGCAGTTATTGAGGCAAAAGGAGCCCCGACTAAGTATTGAGTGCTATACATGCACATTCTTTTCATGTTCATTCTTTTCAGTTGGCCAACATTAGAGAAACAAACATTTTTTCATTGGCCTTTAGAATATTCTAATTTTCTGAGATACCAGATTTGATGTTTTCATTGGTTGTCACCTATAAATATCAAAATTAAACGTAATAAACATCGGAAATACATTGGTCTGTGTGCATTGCATGAATATAATGTACAAGTTTCACGTTTTGAATGGAATTACTGAAATATTTTCAACCTTTTGATGATATTCTAATTTACTGGCCAGCACCTGTATATATATATATATATATATATATATATATATATATATATATATATATATATGAATGGCCACCCTAGAAAAATGTTTGCCCCTCTTCTGCCACCCCATAAATAATTTTGTAGATCCGCCCCTGTCTGCCTCCTTTTCACATCAGGACATTAGCTGTTCAACTCAAAGAATTTCTTTCATCTAACCCCCACCCCAACACAAACCAAGTCAATCAGCCTACTTAAGGTATTATTACTTCATCATGATACGTTTCACTTTTTTTTTAAATACAGAAAATGATTTAGATTGTTTTATTTCACTGTTGAGTTGTATATATGCATATACATATGTATGGGTTTCTTTTTGAATACTTTTTGAATTCTTTAAATTGTCTATTGATGCAATTTGCTGGGTTCCTTATATAGGAAACATTATTTCTGATTGGCTTAATGAACTGACCTGAATTGGAATGTTTATTATGTGAAGTGCCTTGAGACGACTCTTGTCGTGATTTGGCGCTATATAAATAAACGTGAATTGAATTGAATTGTCTATTGATTTACATGTTCAGTAAAGACACAAAGAAAGACAATAGACATTCCACAAATAGACACCTTTAACTGAGATACATCTTTCCATTATCGCTGTTTGGGATCTTGGTTTTTTAAAAACATCAGTTCCTTTTAGATTATAATTACTTTCTCTTTTTACAAATTTCTTTTGAATTTTTATTGGTAGAATTCCTTTATGTGCTTTGAACATAAGTTTTAATCAGTTATATTCTACTAGTTTGTCAAATTTCATTAGGTCTAGTTGTGAAAACCTTGGATCCGTAGGATCCCTGTTTCCACTTCCACTGATAACTCTCACTGCTCTTTTCTGTAAAAGAAAAATTGAATGTGTATATGTTTTGCTGGTACTTCCCCATACTTGCATACAATATGTCAGATATGGAAGAATTATCGAGTTGTACAGAATATGCAAAGCTTTTATGTTCAACGATTCCTTCGTTCAAACTAGTGTTAGTGGTTCGTAAGCCAAAAGATTGAGCAACTTCACATTGGACAGCACTCTGTAGGCCTGCTGACCAAAATCTGCAATTAATGGTGTTGTGTTTTGGATAATGGATGGATGGATGGATGGATGGATGGATGGATGGATGGATGGAAGCAGGAAACTGTTACTTCAGTGGCCTCCTTCACATAAAACTGAAAAGAGCTTATATTTCAGCAGCTGATTCTGTTACCTTTTATAAAGAAATGTATTTTCACAATCATTTATTTGTTATTTTAGAGAGAAATCATTTGCCACCATAAAGCGCCATAAACAACTTTTGCCGAAACATCTGCCAAGACCGGGTTGAGCCCATCTACTTCTGCCAAATAAAAAGAATGGGAGTCTGTGGAGGGATAAAAGGTATTTTCTGATCTTGTTTGATACGTACCATGAATTTTGCAAGACACATTTTGATGCCAAGCAAACATTTATTTTTGGACAGGTAGCAAAAATTATATCAGGTATTATGTGAAAAGACTTAACGGATTCCAAATGTTCATCTTACTAAATTGATGTCTTCAAACCATACACGGAGAAGAAATGTGGCTGTGAGTTTAGCAGCTTTGAATACTTCTTTCAGGACTAAAGAAGCATTAAACGTGGAAAGAAGACACCATAAGTTTGGTCATGTAAGTAGTAGCTACTCTGGGGGGAAGAGTTGCGGTGATGTCATATATGCAACGTCTGATTTGTACTTATTTCAATGACGAATTTTAACAAGCTAATGAATCTCTAAATAGGTGCGAGACAAAGCTGAAACACTTCTTTACTTTTCATTTAAATTGAAGTACAACATATATGTGATTCAGGCAAAGCGTGTCAGAAAATAGCTTTTATAGCACCGCTCACTTGCATTCATTTTTTCTTTGTTCCAGGGACCAATGAGCCATAACTACACAGGTGCTCAACATTTTAGAAATAAAACGTGACGCAACTACAGAGTTAAAATGAAAACCCATTATGTTTCCTTCTTGAACATCTTAGGTGTGTTCTTGCTGTGTCTTTCTAAATCCATTCTTTCGTTCTTTTTTAAACACAGAAACAGTTTTGTTTACCTGTTTGTAGCTACAGTTTCGCCGACAGCTGCCGGCTTCTTCAGGCTGACGCTGATGGTGGCGCGTCACTTCCTTCTCCGTTTATCTGCGGGCAGCAGAGGACGTTGTCGCCCTCTACTGCCCGCTCTCCCCTCTCCGACGATGCAGTCCCATGCGTGGTCCAGCGTGTAAACTCCGTCGTCCCTGTTCGTGGTCCCACATCCACGTCTCCTTATCTCTATTGCTTCCTTGATCCATCTTTTGTATTTTTGTTGTTCGGTGGTTATGATCCGTGTGCTGTCCCAGTCCATTATATGGTTTTCTCTTAAGCAATGATCTGTTACGGCTGACTTTTTTATTGTACTTTCTGCTTCTTCTTTTGCTGCTCTTGTGTGTTTACGATTTGCCTCTTTCTCGCACTCCTTTCTGTGTTCTATTGTCCGTGTATTGAGTTGGCGTCCGGTTTCTCCTATGTATGTTTTATTGCAGAGTTTGCATGGGATTTCGTAGATGACTCCACATTTTTGTCCAGCTGATATTTTGTCTTTTGGGTGTACTAGTCTGTTTCTAACTGTTGTGTATGGCTTTGTTGGTGTGTTTATGTTGTGTTTTTTCATTGTTGCTCTAATTTTTTCTGTTATGCCTCTGATGTATGGTAGGGTTATCACTGGTTTTGGTTCTTGTCTTTCTGGGTTTCTGGTTCTTTTTTTGGGTTGTTCTTTGCTTTCTATTCTTGTTTGTTGTTTTCCTTTGTTTATTGCCCATGTCGGGTATGCGCAGGTCTTTAAAGCGTGTTGTATGTGTTTGTCCTCTTGTTTACGGTCTCTCTCTTCTGTTATTATGTTTGCTCGGTGATATAATGTTCTGATTACTGACAATTTGTGTATGGTGGGGTGTTCTGATGTCCATAATAGATATTGGTCTGTGTGTGTTGGTTTCCTGTATGTGTTTATGTTTAGGGTCCCGTCGGTCTGTCTGGTGATTTTCATGTCCATAAATGCTATGCTGCCTTCTGTTTCTGACTCATAAGTGAACTTTATGTTGCCCGTGTCGTCAATGTTGTTTAAGTGTTGTGTTAGTGTTTCTGTTTGACCTTTTGGTATGATTTCCAGTATGTCATCCACGTAGCGTTTCCATAGTTTTATTTTGCAGTTTGGGGGGGCGGTGGCTATGGCTTTTTGTTCCAGGTCTTCCATGAAAAACTCGCACAGGGTGGCTGATAACGGGTTACCCATGGCGAAGCCTTCCAGTTGTTTGTATATTATGTCATCATATGTGAAGTAAGTGGAGTTAGCTACCAGTCCTATCAGTTGTGCTATGTCATCTGCTGTGAGGTTTGTTCTTTTGTGTAAAGTCTTGTCCTGTCTGATTCTGTTAACTACTATGTCTATGGTTTTTTGGGTTGGTGTTTTTGTGAACAGGGATGTGACTTCATGTGAGATGAGTATGTCGTTATCTTCTATTGTAATTTCCTTTAGTTCTTTTGCCAGTTCTATACTATTTTTGCAGTGTTGGTCTGTATTTCCTAATAACGGGCTGATGATTCTGCTGATATCTTTTGCCATGTTGTATGTTGGTGTACCTATGCTGTCAACTATTGGTCTAAGTGGGGTGTTCTGTTTATGTATTTTTGGTGTTCCATATATTCTTGGTGTTATGTTTGCTGTAGGAATCCAGTGTTTGTACAATTTTTCTGTTATTTTGCCTTTTTCGTGCAGTGGCTTCAGTAATTTTTTCATGTTTTTCTTAATGTTTTCTGTTGGATCTTTTTTAAGTATTTCATATGTATTTTTGTCCTCTAACATCTGTTTCATCTGTTGTTTATATTTTTCTCTGTCCATAAGCAAAAATAGTATAGAACTGGCAAAAGAACTGAAGAAAATTACAATAGAAGATAACGACATACTCATCTCACATGACGTCACATCTCTGTTCACAAAAACACCAACCCAAAAAACCATAGACATAGTAGTTAACAGAATCAGACAGGACAAGACTTTACACAAAAGAACAAACCTCACAGCAGATGACATAGCAAAACTGATAGGACTGGTAGCTAACTCCACTTACTTCACATATGATGACATAATATACAAACAACTGGAAGGCTTCGCCATGGGTAACCCGTTATCAGCCACCCTGTGTGAGTTTTTCATGGAAGACCTGGAACAAAAAGCCATAGCCACTGCCCCCCCAAACTGCAAAATAAAACTATGGAAACGCTACGTGGATGACATACTGGAAATCATACCAAAAGGTCAAACAGAAACACTAACACAACACTTAAACAACATTGACGACACGGGCAACATAAAATTCACTTATGAGTTAGAAACAGAAGGCAGCATAGCATTTATGGACATGAAAATCACCAGACAGACCGACGGGACCCTAAACATAAACACATACAGGAAACCAACACACACAGACCAATATCTATTATGGACATCAGAACACCCCACCATACACAACATGTCAGTAATCAGAACATTATATCACCGAGCAAACATAATAACAGAAGAGAGAGACCGTAAACAAGAGGACAAACACATACAACACGCTTTAAAGACCTACGCATACCCGACATGGGCAATAAACAAAGGAAAACAACAAACAAGAATAGAAAGCAAAGAACAACCCAAAAAAAGAACCAGAAACCCAGAAAGACAAGAACCAAAACCAGTGATAACCCTACCATACATCAGAAGCATAACGGAAAAAATAAGAGCAACAATGAAAAAACACAACATAAACACACCAACAAAGCCATACACAACAGTTAGAAACAGACTAGTGCACCCAAAAGACAAAATATCAGCTGGACAAAAATGTGGAGTCATCTACGAAATCCCATGCAAACTCTGCAATAAAACATACATAGGAGAAACCGGACGCCAACTCAATACACGGACAATAGAACACAGAAAGGAGTGCGAGAAAGAGGCAAATCGTAAACACACAAGAGCAGCAAAAGAAGAAGCAGAAAGTACAATAAAAAAGTCAGCCGTAACAGATCATTGCTTAAGAGAAAACCATATAATGGACTGGGACAGCACACGGATCATAACCACCGAACAACAAAAATACAAAAGATGGATCAAGGAAGCAATCGAGATAAGGAGACGTGGATGTGGGACCATGAACAGGGACGACGGAGTTTACACGCTGGACCACGCATGGGACTGCATCGTCGGAGAGGGGAGAGCGGGCAGTAGAGGGCGACAACGTCCTCTGCTGCCCGCAGTAAACGGAGAAGGAAGTGACGCGCCACCATCAGCGTCAGCCTGAAGAAGCCGGCAGCTGTCGGCGAAACTGTAGCTACAAACAGGTAAACAAAACTGTTTCTGTGTTTAAAAAAGAACGAAAGAATGGATGTTTGCTTCTTGTTTTTTGTCAGTGTCTGTGAATTTAGTATAAATCATTAACAGGGTTTACATGAAAGTAGTTGCCGTGTGTTTGTACTTAAAGTGTGTAACGTGATAGTACTTTTGTATCCAGCCTATTTTTCACAATAAGAGTGACTGATTTGCAATATTCAGCCTTTTTGCTTTCTGTTGCCACAAGGCAGGTGGGTCCCCATAGTGTAACTAAAAACAGATGTATGATTTAGGTGAATACAAATACATGAACACAATAGCTAGGTGTGGTTTGTGGACAGCACAGACACGTTCAGACTGAGCAAAAGGGTAAATTTTGATTTTTTATTCTTTCTGACCTGAGCCCTTGGGCCAGTGGTGAGTTTCTGTTTTACATCAATCACCTGCAGATCGTCAGACGCCTCAAATCTCACACGCTACTAGTTCATTGGTCTCTGTTAAGGGTGAGTAACGCAACATGGTAATGGAATATCAAGAAATCATAAAATAATTTTATTCTCTTCAGTTTGCATTACTATGGGTTGAATCGGAGCATTGTTGTGTACATGCATATCAGTTCTTGCAGTCTCAGAATAACTTTTTCACTCCAGACAGGAGACACACCTCTTCTTTTTTAACTTATGTTTGATTCCAGACTGATAAAGATGAAACATAAACACAAGTCTCCATTGTTGGCTCTGTTTCCCAGCAGCAGAAATGGCACCAGGGAAGGCCTCTAAGGTAAAGGAACTCAGGTGTGATATTTATGAGTGCCATCAAACAGGCTGCACAAATTAACAGACAGCAACAGAAGAAAACAATCTGAGTCTCATCTGACAGCTGTGACACAGATTTTTGAAGCTCCAGCAGTTGCATGATAAACGAGCTCAGGCTCTGCTTTCAATCTGAAGATTAGACTAGATATATGTATTGTGCATGCTTGTTTGTTGTGATGACAGCACCTGATTCTCAGTCCTAACGTCTCACTTGGGAACAATCACATGTCTGTTTTCTATATTCAAACAGGCTCCAAGATTCCTCTGATGTCAAAAGTGATATATTTCTAGAAGCAGAGTGGGGTGTGTCTGCTTTTTTATTTGTGAACAAGCGTTCCTTCAGGCGATAATCAGACAATCATCAATTAAGAGATGAAGTCAGTCTGAAAGGAACTCATTCAACTCAGAATTCACAAATTTAAAAGGAGATATTGTGCTGAGCTGCTGAGTCATGTGGGGGTTTGTCTGTACCTGATTATCTGATGTTAGCAACAGAATAACAGTGGTACCAGAAGGGTAAGAGCAGCCTGGTTAGAGAAACGATGGATGCCAAATATGTACTTGTGACTGATGATTGTGGTTTAGCCTAACATCGCTGAGCTGTGATGTGTGTCTCTTCTCTAGCTGGCTGCCTGTTGTGCAAATGAAGAAACTGAGTTTTCCAAACTTCAACCCCCCCCCCCCCACACACACACACACACACACACACACACAAAAATAACAAAAAACAAAACAAAGACAACAACTAGCATTAGCAACAGTGACCGGTAGCACCTCCTATATATTCGCTAACACCTACATTGTGCAACTTTTACTGCAAAACATAATAGTATTTGGATGGACTTGTTGAGAATGATATGCAGGTACTATCCATGGTGCAATGCAGAAATCTCCCATAATTCCACAGGTGCAAATGGTAAATTGTCTGTTTTTGTATAGAGCCTTCTAGGCTTCACAACACGATCAGTCATTCACCCATTCACACACTGGTTGAAAGGAGCTAAAATGTAGCCCACTGGCAGAGGCAAGGCCTGCCAAACACTGGTGCCAGTACCTCCGAACACCATCAGCAGGCAAGGTGCAACAGATCGTTCATCTGAGAAAAGGGTTCAGTCTATTAGTAGAAATATTTGACAGTTTAGACATAAATAAAGCAGTATAGTTGCAAAATGTTTTAAGGACATTGAAAGATCCTCATGAACTTGTAATTTTTTATTGTCCCAACAGATCTAGTAAGTTAATTATTTAGGGAGCATGAGGCCGTGCCTGGCTCGGGGGGCCTTGAGTGAACCGTGGTATTTCCTGAACTGGCAGGAACACTTCCATTCCGTCATGGGGGAGAGGGATCTCCGCGAGAGGGAGGATCCAACTTTACCTGGATGTCTTGTCTTACCTAGTCTGGAAGAAGATCAAATGCGGGGGTGCGAGTAGATATTCTGCTGGGGGGGGGGGGGGGGGGGGGGCTTTAGTTGGTGACCTTGGGTACCGTGAGGTTCTGCGATGCTGTTGTTTTGGGTCCTGGCTAGATGGGCTGGGTTCTCCATGCTCCCGGTGAGTTTTGGGAACAGGGGAGACTGTTGGTGCTGGTGGTGGAGCTGGCTCCCTGGAGGGCTTAGCCCTCCCCCAGCCTTTCCTCCCCATCCTCAGACATTTTCTCCCTCCTGCTCCTTCACATCACCACACAAACATGCACATAGGCATTGGGGTGGAATGGTTCCCATATCTGCAGTCCAGTGGCGGACTTTATCCCAATTTTAATTTGCACATTAAACACTTCCACCAACAACATTCCAAACAAATGCACACTTATGGCCTTGGGGGCGAGCACACTCGACAGCACCTGGAAGGGAGGATCTGTTCATCCAGCCTCACCAAAGGTGCCAGTGCCCACTTCAAATTTTAAGTTGCACCTAGACACTGAGGATTATTGTTTGCCTTTAGGTTGTATGTGTTTATGTGTGAGCATGGGGGTGGGAGTGTGTGGCTGTACCTGTCAGGTGAGGTCTTGGACTCCTCCCCTCTCCTGGGGTTCACCTTCCATACACAAGCGCGTTGCTCAGGAGGTTGAGTGGGTTGTCTAGTCATCGGGAGGTTGCAGGTTTGTTCCAGGCTCCAACCAGAGAATGCTGCTGTTGTGTCCTTGGGCAAGACATTTAACCCACCCTGTCTGCTGGTGGTTGGAGGGACTGGTGTTGCCTGCATTGAGCAGGCCTTGGCTCTGTCAGTGCGCCCCAGGGCAGCTGTGGATACATCATAGCTCATCCCCACCAGCATGTGGAAGTGAGTGTGAATGGATGAATGACTGGTTGTATTGTGAAGCTCCTTGGGGGGTTGTAGAACCCTAAGACGGTGCTATGCAAATACAGGCCATTTACACACACAGGTGCTCACATGGTGCTCTCACAAGTATGGACTTGGGCATTTAAACACATAATCTATGGCTGTGGTTGGCACTAAATGCACTATAAATTTTTACCATGTGCTTTTCATCAAAAATTGTTACAGTTATACAACCTCATGCAGTTGACGCAGTGATATTTTAGTTCAGTTGTATTTTTGTGTCTCCTTTTTTTCTCTCTCTCTTCTGTCGCTCCCTCTCTTTCCAGGTCTAAAAATGGATTCTTGTATATCTTTTATTCTTTATTTTGTGAACTTTTTTCCCCGATCTCTTTGTTTACTTTCTCCCCTTTCTTTTATATTTCAGTCTTCGTATCTGTTGGGCTTTCAAACAACCGAAAATATTTCTAATACTGTCTTGGTATCAGGTGAGGCATTATAGCTGAAGCTGTATTGCTCTACCTGTGAGAGTAAAACTGTAACTTGTCTACCGCATTCAGACATCCATTCTGATTGCTTTATGGGTTTTGGAGTCTCATTTTCTGATATTTGGGTTAAGGTACAGAAATCTTTTTAGAAATTAGAACCTGCATTAAATGTTCTTCACCAGGAACTCTGCCTATGTGTGAGGGTAGCGTGCACTCATGAACCACTCCTAGTTCTCTAAAACGATAAAACGTGTTTGTATGATTGTATCCCCCCCCCCCCCACACACACACACACACACACACATACACACACACAATCAACAGCACCTCCTCTCCCAATTTGCATATAAGAAACAATGTGTTTTTCTGTGTGTGTGTGTGTGTGTGTGTGTGTGTGTGTGTGTGTGTGTGTGTGTGTGTGTGTGTGTGTGTGTGTGTGTGTGTGTGTGTGTGTGTGTGTGTGTGTGTCATTTTACTGCTGCATCAAAGCCACAAGTATGTACTGTAGGTTGTGTAAGCTGTGGAAATGTATGGGCAAGCCCATCTAGTGTGTCTGTGACTGCAAACCAGATCAGAAGTGAACATTTGATAATCATTTAGGTAACTCTTCTGTCTTTCTGTACTTGTACTCATAGTAATATTGACTTCATGCTCTGTAGGAGATAAGGAGCCACTCTGATTGGTGTTTTGGTTTAAAGTGAAGACACACCAAACCTTTGAACCTATTTCATGTAGAACGTATTTGACTCCTTTGCTCTCATCTCCTACAGCTTTGACTTAAACCCTCTCTTCCCACTGTGGTTGCTAGAGGTGCATCAGCGTGACTGGGTTTACCACCTGCACCACCACATTGTTGACTTTAGTCCGTCTGGGTGCAAGAACACCTGAGCAGGTTGCAACTGTGATTATGTTAAGAATTTAAAATTCCCCTCAGGATATGTGGCAGTAAATTTAACAAATTTCTAGTTTTCTTTTCAGCACGTGAGGTAAAATGTCTTCTTGTCCTTGTAATGTGATTTATGAACATGCAGTGCTGTTTGTGCTGACTGCACGCTTGCACGCAGGCATGCACAGTGCATTTTACTTAAACATGGCATGTGTTGAAAGGCCAACAGTCATTTTAAGCACGGCGACAGACACTTTAGATTTTTCAGATGTGTTATGTAAAGGATTTATGTTAAGCATTTATGAGTAGTTTACATATTTCTAAGCAGGCTGCTGTTTGGACATCTAGAAGTTTTCTGAGCTTAACACTGCTTCTCAAACAAATGGTCCTCTTAAACAACTCGGTACCTGAAAAGGCAGATCGTGAAAACACTTTAGCTGAGTTGTTTTACTGCAGCATTTCCAGATTGAAGGAGCTTTCGTTTTGGCTTGCTTAAACTCCCCTTTTCAATCCCTGTCGTGATAAACTATTTCCCCCTCTCCCCTCGCTGAACACCTGTGTTTTCAAACCCGCTGACAACATAGAGTTATACTTACTTACAAATGCAATAGCATGATTATGAGGTCGGCATCCAATTTGAATGTTTCAGTGACACTTTACATTAAGGGTCCCTTTCTTAACATTACTACCTGTACTTTGTCTCTGAGCTCTCGCCAAAAGGCTTTCCTGATATTAACTTATGTTTGACCCCTCTTTTAGTCTGACTTTCTTTTTCTCTTTTGGTTTAATCAGATAAAAGGTTTCTTTGTTTATTCGTAGGCTCAGCCATGATGAACACACATGCAGTAAATGCTAATCATCTCATTTGTTCTGAGCATACCTGTCAAGTTCTGGGTCTTCATTTATCAACTTATACACAGGTCTGTGTGTATTTTGTGCTGAAGAACTATTTTACGCAATGTGTGGTATTTTCCATTTCGTACTAGTACTACATATGAGAATAGCTCTGACTATGAGTACGAACAACGTCTAGTGGTAGAAGGGGGAACTGCAAAAGCGCGTGTTTCTCATCCACAAAAGTTTTACTCAGTAAATAATAATGACAGCTTTGTGGCATAACTGGTATTAGAACCTATAAAAGACAACTGTGGACTACAGGAATCTGACATTGGAGCATGGCTGATCTTGTGTTACTGGAGGATTTGGCAAAGGGCCCCCTTTGGAGGGAATATGTCTCCCGGGAGCCCACTGATCTGATCCCCAAAGTAGATCTGCACAAATCTGATTCCAGTCCCTAACAACCCTTATTTTTAACCCTTATTTACGACTTTAGGATTTTTCCTACTTGCTCATTAATTCTTTATCTCTGACAGGGACATCTCCTCTGTCCCGATTGCGTTTCTCTCAGGCAGCGTTCTTTCTTTTACTGGTCATCCATGAGCTGAGAGGACCTCAACTTTTGCAACAATTGCCTCGTTCTCACTGTCACTGATGTGTTTCTTTGTTCTTTTTTTTTTTGCTCTCTTGACCATTGTTTTTCAGGAGAAACACAGTTATTATAGGGCGTTTCAGTAAATGACTGTATGCACACATAGGATTAATCAACAGCCAATTGCTGAGAAACATGCGTACAAGTAGCCTCTGCATGTTTCATAAATCAGGATCTATGGACATTCCTACTTTCATTCATAGGATGAAATATAGGACCGTTTCTAACAACGAGGGCCCAGGTGGTAGTGTGATGGTCCGGGACTGCTTTGCTGCAACAGGGACATCAGTTCTGGTCTTTACTAAAATATTCTGAAGGAGGCTGTCTGACCTTTGACCTTAAACTGGTTGTTCATGCTGGAAACCCCTATAACGCAGCTCAATGAACAACGTGTACAGTTCTGTAAATAAAAGTTCCCTATAGATGTGAGAGGCCATCACTCATGTTTGAGTGTTCCAAGTCAGTCACTGAGTCTTGGTCGGCATTTTTCACACGGAGCCAGGCTGGTTTGGATGACTTCTTTCAGAAGTTTGTGAAACTCTCCAAACCTGCAGTGCAGGTTGAATAAAGCAGAGACAGAATGAAGCTCCAGATGCTTCCTTCAGTGATAAAATGGATTCTTCATAGCAGAACAGGGAAGGGGCCGTTAGCCACATGTGTGCAGTTTGTGAGATGTGTGTGTGTGTGTGTGTGTTTGGGTGGGGGCCGTATAATCGCCACCCCACCCTGAAGGGAGTAGTGCTTCCTCTCCTGGGTTCAAAAATAACCAACAGCTTTATTGTTCAAGAAAACCTGCTGGCTGCCTCTGCCTGTCGCTTGCCCTTTATCTCTCTCTCTCTCTCTCTCTCTCTCTCTCTCTCTCTCTCTCTCTCTCTCTCTCTCTCTCTCTCTCTCTCTCTCTCTCTCTCTCTCTCTCTCTCTCTCTCTCTCTCTCTCTCTCTCTCTCACACACACACACACACACACACACACACACAGTCTCTCTTTTCAAAGATCTGAGCAGAGTCTTGGTTACACCCTGGCTCTGAGGAGAGAGAAAGAAGGAAAGAACGGGCAGGGGGTAAAGGGAGGGGTGTTGTGGACACTCGGCATGCTGACAGGACAGCAGTGATCACGCCCAAACTGTGGCGCCTGACCTTCTACAACAAACAGAAACACCCTTACACACACTTGTGGACACACACCAGTGGTGTAACATCATCCTTCCTGGTTTTCCAGTGAAGATGTGTTCTCTGCTCTATGTTAGCAAAGTGTGACTCAGCAGGAAGACAACAATCTGCCTCTTTTATAACCTAAGCCTGTCTCTCATTCACACACACACACACACACACACACACACACACACACACACACACACACACACACACACACACACACACACACACACACACACACACACACACACACACACACACACACACACACACACACACAGAGCTAGTAATGCAGACTGTAAGGTTTGTACTTCTGTATGTAAAAGTTAAACATGTCCAGAGAAAGGGTTGAGTTCTAACAGAAGAAGGAGGTAGCAGGAGCCATTTCAATAGCTGAGGCCATACTGGGCAAAAGACAACGACCTCCATTAAAATAAACACTTTGCAATAGAAATAATAAACACAACATTCAACTGTCTCTGAGACAGCTAAACTGCTGTTTCCTTACACTTCACACAAACTCAGCCCTGTGACTACCTCTGATTCCAGCTCACAGGCAGGGGCACTTTGTCTTTGTAGACCCCTCGAGTGTTATTGTTTACATCCGGGTAACTGCGCGCATCCACACTACCTGGAGGACAAGAACCCCGTCTCCAGCCATCAATAAAACCTAGGAATTTAGACATTGCTACTTTTGTCATGGTGGGTGTTAACCGTCTGACCCAAGACATACAGAATCAACTCAGAGTCTGGAGGATGGGTGAGAAACTAAACAATAATTTATCAGTCCCAACTAAAGGATGGGTGATGATTAGGAGCTTAGCTCAGTTCATTTAGTCCAAATCCTGGGGCTCAAGGTTCGGGGTTAGGGAGGGGAGGAGGGTCCGGCTGGCAGGTGAGTGGCAGGAGACAGGGTGATCCTCAAAGGGGGGGGGGGGGTCCTCGGAGTCCTGACGGGGGTGCAGCGGGGTCGGCGGAGAGCTGGTCGGTCAGAAGAGGCTGGGAGCGGGAGACAGGCGTGGATCCGTGATTTATGGCAGGTTCTATAAGTGGAGGCTCGACCAAGATTGAGTAATCATCCAGCGCTAAGGTGCGTCTCCCTGCTCCTTAAGAAGCCTATTTACGAGTGGCAGATGGCTCGCTGCCCTCTGGTTCTGCCCATCTGCAATCAGTCAGAATGAGAGTCAGGTGTGTTCACTCACCTCCAACCGTGACAGTACCCCCCCTCAAGGGACGCCACCAGGCGGCCCAGACACAGAGGAGGAGGAGCGAGACAACTTAAAGTCCTGAATCAGAGATGGGTCCGCGATAAACGAGCGAGGGACCCAAGAGCGGTCCTCGGGGCCATAACCCTCCCAGTCGACAAAGTACTGGAAACCACGCCCCCGGGGGCGGACGTCAAGAAGGCGGCAAACTAGTTAGACGAGACCATCGAACTGTCTGGCCGGAGGTGGAGGAGCAGGAGGGGGGCAGAGGGGGCTCGTGGAAACCGGCTTGATGAGGGAAACATGAAAAACAGGATGCACTCTCATTGTGGTGGGGAGATCCAAACGGACAGCGGAAGGGCTGATAACAGAAGTGATCCTGTATGGTCCGATAAACCTGGGCGACAGCTTCTTGTTAGAGGCCTTGAGACGTATGTCCCGGGGGACAACCAGACCTCCTGGCCTGGGACGTGTGCTGGAGCGGGTCGCCGGCGGTTATCGGCCAGGCGTCGGTTCCTGACAGCCGTTCGACTCAGAGCAGCAGTGGTGGCAGCCCAAATCCTCCTGGAGCTGTGGACGAACTGGGGAACAGATGTAGAGGGTCTATAGTCCTGTGGAAATACGGGGGGTTGGTAGCCCAGGGAGACCTCGAACGGGGAACGCCCAGTGGCGGAGGATATGTGACAGTTGTGGGCGTACTCGACCCACGGCAGATGGATACTCCAGCTCTTAGGGTTGGAGGAGCAGACACAGCGTAAAATGACCTCCAGCTCCTGGTTCATGCGTTCACATTGACCGTTGGTTTGGGGATGAAAACCCGAACTCAGAGCCACACGAGCACCTAGGCTAGAGGCAAACTCCTTCCAGACCTTGGACAGGAACTGGGGCCCCCGGTCTGAGACTATTTCCTCTGGAATGCCGTGTAGCCGGAAGACATGCTTAACCAGGAGCTGGGCCGTGACTGCGGAAGAAGGGAGAGATCTTAACAGGAGTAGATGACAGGATTTGGAAAAACGATCAATAATTGTGAGAACTGTACTGAAACCATGAGAAATGGGTAAGCCAGTCACAAAGTCCAGGGTGATATGCGACCATGCTCGGGATGGCACGGGAAGGGGGTTGAGGAGTCCAGCTGGGGGTTGGTTAGAACACTTATTTCGAGCACAGGTTTGACAGGCGTTAACATAATCCTTGACATCACGAAATAGTGTAGGCCATCAGAAAGACCTGCGAAGGAAGGCTACGGTTCTACTTATTCCAGGATGGATGGAGAACTTAGCTGAATGAGCCCAACCGATCACGGGACCTCTAACCTTTGAGGGCACATACATCCTGTCGGGAGGACCGTTACCTGGACCAGGCTCGGTTCTTAGAGCCTCCTCCACCTGCTTTGGTATATCCCACACCACCGCCGCTCCCACCAGGCAGGATGGGGGAAGGTTGGTGACTGGTACCGGGTCGGAGTCTGGTGAACACTGGCGGGAAAGAGCGTCTGGTTTGGTGTTTTTGCTTCCTGGTCTGAAAGAGATAACAAAGTTAAATCTAGAAAAGAACAATGACCAGCAGTACTGTCTGGGATTAAGCCTCTTTGCCTCCTTCAGATACGACAAGTTCTTGTGATCAGTCCAGACAATCGTGGGTAAGTCAGCCCCCTCCAGCCAATGTCTCCATTCTTCGAGAGCCAGTTTAACGGCCAACAATTCATGGTCTCCAACATCATAATTACGCTCGGCTGGGCTCAGACGTCGGGAGAAGAAGGCGGATGAGACTTGAGACAGGATGGCTCCTACTCCCGTGTCAGAGGCGTCAACCTCGAGGGTGAACTGCTTGGTGGGGTCTGGTCTTGTCAGTATGGGAGCGTGGGTGAACTTATCCTTTAGTTCGTTTAAAGCCTTATCGGCCTCTGGGGTCCGGGCAAAGGGTCGTTTAACGGAGGTGAGGTCGGTGAGAGGGGCAGCTGTCTGGCTGTAGTTGAAAATGAATCCCCTATAAAAATGTGCAAAACCCAGCAACCTCTGCAGATGTTTGCATGTTGTAGGTGTTGGCCACTCGAGCACTGCTTTTACCTTGTCAGGGTCCGTCCTCAACCGCCCACTCTCCAAAATAAAGCCGAGAAACTTGACTGAGGGAACGTGAAACTCACATTTCTCGGCTTTAACGTACAGACGGTTCTCCAGTAGTCTTTGGAGTGCTGCTCGGACATGAACTTGATGCTCAGCCAGGTCCTTGGAAAAAATTAAGATATCGTCAAGGTACACAGGCATGAACTTGTCAATGAAATCACCTAGGACACTGTTTACCAGAGCTTGAAAAACAGCGGGAGCATTGGTTAGGCCAAACGGCATTACAAGATATTCGTAATGCCCCAGGGGTGTCTTAAATGCCGTTTTCCATTCGTCCCCTCCCGCATACGTACCAGATGGTAGGCATTACGGAGATCCAACTTAGTAAACACAGTGGAATCTTGGACTGGTTTGAAGGTAGATGACAACAGCGGGAGGGGGTACTTGTTTAATGGTTATCTGATTGAGCCCCCGGTAGTCAATGCAGGGTCTAAGGGAACAATCTTTCTTTGCTACAAAACCCAGCACCCAGGGGGGAATAGATGGCCGTATGAGACCAGAAGCCAACGACTCGTTTATATATGTGTCCATGCATGCTCTCTCAGGTCTGGAAATGTTATATAATCTGCTGGATGGCAATGTGGCCCCTGGTAGTAGCTCAATAGCACAATAGAAAGGTCTATGAGGGGGGGCAGAGAGGAGGCTGGAGTCTTGTTAAATACCTGATGCAGGTCATGGTAGGCGGTGGGCACACCTGACAGGTCCGGCGGGGAGCAGTTCTCGGGCGTGTGAGCCTCCGGGGATGGATGAGCCGAGCGTAGGCAGCTTGAGAGGCATTGAGAACTCCAGGCCACCACTTGGCTGGATCGCCAGTTGATGTGGGGTTCGTGAGTGGCGAGCCAGGTATGTCCCAGTCCCAGAGGGGACTGAGGAGAAGGAAAGACATAAAAAAAGATGTTTGTAATGATTGCCAGATACCTGCAGTTGTATGGATACTGTCTTGTGGGTGATGGATGGGAGAGCTTCTCCATTGAGTGAAGCCACAGGAATGGGTTCAGGAAGAGATGTGAGGGGAATCCGGAGTCTGTCCACGATGGTCTGGTCGACGAGATTCTGTTCACATCCTGAGTCGACAAGGGCTTGGATAGTGTATGAATGTCCGCTAAACAATACTACACAGGGGAGGGAACACCGAGCCGCGTTTCTTCTGTTGATTCCACCCACCAGTACACTCGGAACTACTGGTGGGCCCTCTCTTTTAGGTGTAGTGGACACTTGAAGACAAAATGGCCGCCCTGGCCACAATACACAAACCACCTCTCATGCGGCGTTCACACTCCTCTGGCGTTAGGCGAGCCTGGCCGACCTGCATGTGTTCCTCAGATCGCGTGCTGGGCCTGACCTGGGCAGAGGAGCGAGGAGCAGAGGCAGAAAAGATTAGTGAGGGTCACTGTGTACCTCTACGTTCCTGCTGCCGTCTGCCGATGGTGATGGCCAGTGTGATCAGGTCCTCCAGTGTCCTGGGCTCTGGGCACAGAGCCAGCTGGTCCTTAATCCTGTCGTTTAGGGCTTGAACAAAAGCCCCCTTGAGAGAATCCTCATTCCAGGTTGACGCAGCTGCAACAGTCCTAAAATCTAGAGAAAAATCTGCAACGGTTTGCCGTCTCTGCTGCAGAAGCCATAGCCTTTTAGCCACGTCAGCGTACGTCTCTGATCTGCCAAAAGTTAGCTTAAACTCAGTAAGAAAGTCCGCTAGTGGTCCCTGTAAAAACTCAGGCTGCTGGCTTCTAGTTTCGACCCTTCTCAAGGCTTTACCTCGTGAGACCCACAATGTAGGATATCTTGGACGCTGCCGTGACGAAGGACGAAGGCGAGCGTTCAAACGCGCGGTTACACTGTAACAAAAATCCTAGACAATTCTCAGATTCACCACGGAATGTCTCAGGAGGCGGCAAATCTGCTACTCGGAACAACTGAGACCTTGGGACCTCCGAGACTTCCGGTCCGGGTGAAACAGGTGGGTGTTGAAAAGAGGGTTCTGGAGCAGCGGCTCGTTCACAGAGCTTCTGCACAAGTGTCTAGCTGGTACACACGTTGTGTGACGTTGGCCAGTTGCTCAGTTAGTGGCTGAATCCGATCGGCCTGCTCAGTCAGGAGACCCGATAGATCCAGCGGAGTTGATCTTGAGGGGCCAGATATCTGATGGCTGGATGATTCTGTCATAGTGGGTGTTAACCGTCTGACCCAAGACGTACAGAATCAACTCAGAGTCAGGAGGATGGATGAGAAACCAAACAATAATTTATTAGTCCCAACTAAAGGAGCACCGTAAAAAGGTGGGTGATGATTAGGAGCTTAGCTCAGTTCATTTAGTCCAAATCCTGGGGCTCAAGGTTCGGGGTTAGGGAGGAGAAGAGGGTCCAGTTGGCAGGTGAGTGGCAGGAGGAGCGCGGGACAGGGTGATCCTTGAAGGGGGGGGGGGGGGGGGGGGGATCCTCAGAGTCCTGAGGGGGGTGCAGCGGGGTCGGCGGAGAGCTGGTCAGTCAGAAGAGGCTGGGAGTGGGAGACAGGCGTGGATCCGTGACTTCTGGCAGATTCTGTAAGTGGAGGCTCGACCAAGATTGAGTAAACATCCAGCGCTGAGGTGCGTCTCTCTGCTCCTTAAGAAGCCTACTGACGAGTGGCAGATGGCTCACTGCCCTCTGGTTCTGCCCATCTGCAATCAGTCAGAATGAGAGTCAGGTGTGTTCACTCACCTCCAACCGTGACAACTTTAGGTCATCTAGCACATCTTTGTGATCGACCAAAGAAACATGTCAAAGCTAACAGTGATTGGTGCAACGTTCCAGATCTGTTTGAAATAGCTGTGGAGGATGACCGTCCTCAGAACCCGTCATCTGGACTTCACATGCCTGAATCAACGAAATGTGTTTTTAAAACCTGATGACTAAACCTAACCCTGTTAGTTATGGGATGTTTGCCTGAAGAACTCAAATGGACTAACAGAACAAAGCTGGCAGGTAGGAAATGAAATATGATTAACAATGACTAAAGATACAGTGGAGGCAATTAGATGTATAAGAAAAAAAGGCTAAGTTAAAGGCTGAGCGGTTACAGTGCAGAAGGTTTAACATAGACATTCATTCAAAAGCAAGTGAATACGTGAATGTTTTCAATTTTGATGTAAAAGTTACACACACAGAAGAGAAGAGATCAAGAAAAACTAGAAAAGCCAGGAAACAATATATCTGGAACAAAACAATACAAAAGGAATCAACCTGAAAGGTAAGATGCGTCTAAGCAAACGCAAACTGAAATTAAAAAAGTAAAACATAATAATTCACGGTCTGAAAAATCCTAACTGATTCTGAACCCCGTGTCAAATTTGTTGTTCAGATTTCTCATCTAAATGTTCATTAAAAAAATTCCCTATAATTTACATTCATTATGATCCTCATAATATGTAATAATATTCCATATCAGTTAGTCATTCACTGATTTTTTTTTGTCACAAACATTTAAAAAAGAGACGGTCCCTGAACACTACAGTAAAATAAAATGTAGAATAATAATCAATAGAAATCCAATTTATCAACACGTGGAGGTCTGGATTTGGAGTCACACTCAGAATTTATGTGGAAAAAATCTGATCCAACTTTGATGCAATATTCTTAAAACAAGTCAAAATTAGGCTCAGTAGAGTGTGTGTGTGTGTGTGTGTGTGTGTGTGTGTGTGTGTGTGTGTGTGTGTGTGTGTGTGTGTGTGTGTGTGTGTGTGTGTGTGTGGCCTTCACGTGCCTGACTGACCTCTTTGCATCACCTGGGCATGCTCCTGATGAGGTGGTGGATGGTCTACTGAGGGATCTCCTTCTTGACCTGGATTAAAGCATCTGCCAATTCCTGCAGTCTGTGCTGCAATGTAGCATTGGTGGATGGAGGAGACATGATGTCCCAGATGTGTTCAATTGGATTCAGGTCTGGGGAATGGGAGAGCCAGTTGCAGCATCAATGCCTTCATCTTGCAGGAACTGCTGACACACTCTGTCCACATGAGGTCTAGCATTGTCTGGCGTTAGGAGGAACCCTGGGCCGACCGCACCAGCATTTGATCAAACAAGGGGTCCGAGATTCTCAATCGGGGTACCTCTGGTGAGCATATGGAGGGCTGTGCAGCCCCCAAAGAAATAACAACCCACACCATTACTGCCAAATTGGTCATGCTGGAGGATGTTGCAGGTAGCAGACCATTCTCCACGACTTCTCCAGACTCTGTCACATCTGACACGTGTGCTCAGTGTGAACCTGCTTTCATCTGTGAAGAGCACAGGGCTCCAGTGGCTATTGGTTGCATCTGGCAAATGCCAAACTTCCTGCACAGTGTTGGACTGTAAGCACAACCTCCACCTGTGGACGTTGGACCCTCATACCACCCTCATGGAGTCTGTTTCTAAGCAGACACATGCACATTTGAGGCCCACCGGAGGTCGTTCAGCAGAGCTCTGGCAGTGCTCCTCCTGTTCCTCCCTACACAAAGGTGGGGGTAGCGGTCGTACTGTTGGGTTGTTGCCTTTCTACGACCTCCTCCACATCCCCTCATGTGCTGGCTTGTCTCCTGGTAGCACATTCATACGCCTCCGCTCACATTAATGTGCCATCCTAGATGAGCTGCACTACCTGAGCCACTTGTGTGGGTGTTCTCATGCTTCCACTAGAGTGAAAGCACCACCAGCATTTATAATTGACCGAAGCCTCAGCCAGAAAGCAGAGGAACTGAGAAGTGGTCTGTGGTCATCACCTGCAGAACCACTCCTTTATTGGGAGTGTCTTGCTAATTGCTTATACCATTTTCACAACATCACGTGAAACTGATTGAGAATCAGTGTTGTTTCTTAAGTGGACAGTTTGATTTCACACAAGTGGAGTTACATTGTGTTGTTTAAGTGTTCCCATAATTTTTTAGCAGTGTACTATCATTCTAACTGGCTTCTGAGAACCTGTTTCATACTGAATCCTTCATATTAGCAACATCCCCACCTTGTATTTATTTTTATTTTATTGTGAAACTCTGGGAATTTTATGTGTGAAACATTAAAACATGAAAAGATTAAAACTTTTTCCTTCATTTTGACAAATAACTGTTGTGAATTTTTAAAAATTGAGTAAGAGCTGAATAAACACAGAGATCATTTCTGGAACTGTCTGACAGGATTGATGCTGATGATGAAAACATTCTGAAACAGCAGAAGGTTGTTTTGAGAATTTTGATCATTTGTAACATACCTTCTTGTTCAAACGAGTGCAAAAAAACACCGGGAGTTGTTGAACACAACATGATACAACAGCAGTGAGTCTCTAGACTTGGGGATGTGGTTATGTGAAACACACTCACAATCACACGCACGGTGATTATGACATTTCTGAGGGTGGACTACATGTGCAATTTCCTCATTTGCACAAACATTCCTTTAAAGAAGCAGTTTTCTTTTTAAATAAGGATTTGGTCGAGTCTCAGAATGTTAACCCTGTCAAGAGGAACTGTTCAATAAGTCAACCCTTGCCCGACCAACTCGTTCAAAACGCAGCTGCTAGATTCCTAACGCGTAGTGACAGGCGCCAGCATATAACACCAGTTCTCACATCCCTTCATTGGTGTCCCATCACTTTCAGGGTCCAACATAAAATGCTACGTTTTGTTTTCAAATCCCTCCATGGTCTTGCCCCTGTGTACTTATCTGATCTTCTTTCAATTCATACTCCTGGTCGCTCACTCAGGTCCTCCAGCCTGTTGCTCCTCGAGGTCCCGAAAGCGTGTTACAAGTCATGCGGACAAAGAGCTTTCTCGGTCGCGGGTCCTAAACTGTGGAACGAACTTCCAGTCACAGTTCGACTGGCATCCACCTTGGCAGATTTTAAGTCTAGACTAAAGACACACTATTTTACCCTTGCATTTAACAGTTAGCTGTTAGTTTGGTTTTTACTACTCTTATTTTATCGTCCATTGTAAGGTTTTATTGGTACTTTTTTATCGGCTTGTCTTTTTTATTAATGGCTGTATTTTATAGTACTGTTTTATGTTTTTTATCTCTGTTATTGTGCGACTGTTCAGCACTTTGGTCAGCCGTATGGCTGTGTCTTTAAAGTGCTATATAAATAAAGGTGGTATGGTATGGTATGTCTCGTTTCAACAGTTGCAACTGATTACAAGAAATAATGTCTCACTGAATATCAATCAGGGGTGTGTGTTAGCAAGAAACCAGACAATAAAATATATGTAACAATACCAGGGAGGCGCTATGATATATTGCGATACTAAAAGCAAAACGATATTTCTAACTTTTAAGACCAACTTTAATTGCCTCCTTGGGTTGCCACCTTACTGTGGTGGAGGGGTTTGTGTCCCATCCTAGGAGCTAAGCTGTCTGAGGCTTAATGCCTCTGGTAGGGTCACCCATGGCAAACAGGTCCTAGAACAAGGTTCAAACAAAGCAGAGCCCAAAGACTGCCTGGACGTGGGTCACTGGGGCCCCCCTCTGGAGCCAGGCCTGGAGATGGGGCACATTAGGGATCGCCTGGTGGCCGGGCTTTCATCCATGGAGTCCGGTCAGGCACAGCTCGAAAAGAAGACATGAGTCCCCCCTCCCATCGGCTCACTTGTGGGAGGGGGCAAAGGGTTCGGGTGCAATGTGTGATGGGTGGTAGCTGAAGGCGGGGACCTACGTGGTCACATCCTCGGCTAAGCTAGCTCTTGGTACATGGAATGTCATCTTTCTGGTGAGAAAAGATCCTGAGTTGGTGTGTGAAGTTGAGAGTTTCTGGCTTGATATAGTCGGACTCACCTAGATGCACGACTCTGGCTCCAGAAACAGTTTCCTGGCAAGGGGCTGAACTTTCTACCACTCTGGAGTTGCTCCCACGGAGAGGTGCTGAGCAAGGGTGGGCATACTAGTTTGTTATACAGATGAAAAAACCATGATACCAGCTCAGTGGCCTGATGGTACGAGTGTCCACTCTGAGACTGGGGGATTGTGGGATCAAATCCGTGGTTGGGTCATACCAAAGGCTTTTAAAAAATGAGACACAATGCCTTCCTGCTTGACACTCAGCATTAAGGTGTTCAACTGGGGGACTAACTGGTTCCCAAGCGCAGATGTGTCTGCAGCACACCTCTGCCTTAGGGGATGGGTCAAATGTGGTGAACAAATTCCACACACCAGTTTGACAACTAGTGCGGCTTTAACTTTATGAAAGATGTACGTGAAGGCAGATTTAAATAATAGGGCAAAGCCATAAAATCATGAAATGATCATAAATCTAAGCCACACAAAAAATTATAAAACAAATTTAAGATCAATAAATTTAGAAAGGGGCGTAATATAGATGAAGAAAACACAAAGATTTAAGTCAAATAGTTTTAAATAACAGGGTCTTCAGCTGCTTTTTAAAGGTGTCCAGACTGTCAGTACTATGTAAAGATAAAGGAAGTTCATTCCAATGTTGAGATGTAAAAGCTTGGAAAGAGTGATCACCTTGGTTTCATATCTGGTCTTTGTAACTTCTAGAAGATCCTGGTTTGTGAACCTGAAGGCTTGGATTGAAACGTTAGGCCTTAACAGTTCAGGGGTCTCATTATCAAACATTGCGTAGAATCCTTACTTAAGCTCAGCAAAAAAAAGTACTTACGCCAAGTAGCTTTGCGATCTATCAAACATGGAGTACACACAGCTGCACGCAATCTCCGCTTCATAAATCGGAGTCTAACGAGAATGTTTCTCAGCTGCTTTTTAGTCACATCCCGCCCTCACCATGCCCACTTACTGCCATAAATAGTCAATGCAAAGTGCCTTGTGGATCTCATGCATATACATAAGCCGGCTGGTGCAGCGCTCCGCCAATGACATGGCGACCGTAGATCAAGGCAGATCAAGGAAGCGCTATTTCACAGAAGCAGAAGTTAAGGTACCTGTGGGTGAGGTGGAGAAATGAAAGGAAGTGCTTCTGCAAAACAAATAAGAGAAAATCCACGGAGTGGCACAGCGTTGCTGAAGCCGTCAATGTTGTGAGTTCTTCAGAGAGATCTGTGGCGGATATAAAAAAAATGGTCCAATTGGGATTTGATCCCCAGACTCCCAAGTGAAAGTCACGCGCGCTAACCAGTCAGCCAAATGGAGATCTCCATTGTCCAAGTAGCTACGGCGCATCATCAATCAGATTACAGTGACAGGACACACACACCATCACAGACGCATGACATTCTGTCTCAATCTGTCCCCCTGCTGATATTGCATTCTGTATGCATCTGCATTCCGTATTCTGCATATCAGGCTGTGTGTGTGTGTGTGTGTGTGTGTGTGTGTGTGTGTGTGTTCTGTGTGTGTGTGTGTGTGTGTGTTCTGTGTGTGTGTGTGTTCTGTGTGTGTGTGAGAGAGAGAGTGTGCGTGTGTGTGGGGGGTCTTGTTCTGTGTGAAAACGAAGCAGTACAAGTGATAATGCTGCAGGATTTCATAACTGTATCCTTCTCAGCAGCAGCACTGCAGGTGCTCTCCATGTCCAACATGTGCATAAGCAAATTCCTTAGCCAACTTAAAGTTGCGCTCATTTTTCCGCTAAGTTTTCTTTCATGAATCCCAAAGTTTGCGTGGAAAGTTGCTTACGCAGTTTTCCAACCCCGTTTTGTGCGTAAGCAAGCTTGATAAATGAGGCCCCTGTTCAATAATATATGGAGGAGCTTGACCATGTAAAGCCCTGGAATGAACTCTAAAGTTAATGGGTATCCAGTGAAGAGACATCAGAATAGGAGTGATGTGAGCTCTTCTGTTTGCTCCGGTTAGGAGCTTCGCTGCAGAGTTTTGGACCAACTGAAGACAGTCAAGGGCTCTTTACTTGAAACATGTAAAATGTGTGTTACAGTAATCTAGATGGGAGGAGAGTTCATGTTTTGACACCAACCTTTGCTGACTCAAGATCTTTCTCATATGATAAAATTAGTTTCGGACCACCGTTTTTGTCAAAATCAACACCCACATTTCTCAGGTTTTACTTAACAGCAAAGACCAAGTTGTTGACTAATCAGGGGAACCATGCTCACAGGGGCCATGATCAGACATTCAATCTTCTCAGAGTTTAACTGAATAAAGTTATCTTCTTCTAGCCAGCTACTGATAGCTGATAGACACTGTAGTAGTTCATCAAGTTTATGAAGCTCAGAATCCTTAAAGGAGCAGTACAGCTGAATGTCATCTGCATATAAGTGACAGAAGACATTATAAAAAGAATCAATTATCTGTCCAAGAGGGTTTATACATAGTAAAAACAGGAGTGGACCTAAAACAGAGCCTTGGGGCACCCCACAGAACAGACTGGTGGAACCTGACATGATTTGGTTATTTAAGACACTGAAACCTCTGTTAGAAAGCTACGATCTAAACTAGTCTAGAACAGTTCTAGAGATCTTCACCGAGTCACGGTGCTGTGATCAACAGCGTCAAAAGCTGCAGAAACATCCAACAATAAGACTAAATTCTGCAGCCATTATGATGTCACTGGAAACTTTAAGCAAAGTTGTTTCTGTTGAATGCTTTTTACAAAAACAAGATTGGAATTGATCTAAATTGTTGTGTAGTTCCAGGAAAGCAATCAGTTGATCGACCACAACTTTTTCTAGAATTTTAGAAATAAAGGGCTATGTGGAAATGGGTCTGTAATTTACAGGCTGAAAGGCGTCCAAACTGGGATTTTTAAGAACCGGTTCAACAACAGCATGTTTGAAAACAGAGGGTACAGAGCCAGTTGGAGGATAGATTAATAAAGTCCACGAGCATGGGCCAATTAGGTGAAAACCTTAAGAAGCAAACTGGTTGAAAGAATATTAACATGGCATGAAGTTGGTTTGATGTTTTTCTGAATGAGTTCTGATTTAATTCTTAAAGAAAGACCATGAAAATACAGGCATGTGAGGGGAAACTGACAGGTTTATGATGTCAAATAAAACATGATAGTTATTTTTGTTTGACCAAATCAGCTGAGCAAAGCAAGCGGCCCTGGAGTTTTTTGACATCTCATTCAGAGATTTTAGAAGCTCCTTAAAATGCAGCCAGTGAACCTATGATTGAGTTGATTTCCAATGCGTTTCAGTTTGGCGTCGAGCCTTTCTGAAGCTGTAAATATTTTTATTTATCCAGGGACTGTTTTTTCTGTGAGGCCTGATGCTCCGTTTAACTGTGGCCACTGCACAATACAGGAGCATTGTTGAGTAAGCGAATGGACAAAGGAGTTTGGATCATCACAATGAATTAAGCTGCTGTACAATAATGTAGAAAATCTATCCACTGCTGACTGATTAATGATGCATCTGTCTGCTCTCCATTTGTGAGGGACAGGATCAATGTTAGATTAGACTTTAAAGAAAATATAGCTGTGGTCACTCACCTTAACCTCTTCAACATGTATGAAAAACAAGATCCAGCGTGCGGCCCTTTTAATGTGTGGGTCCTGAAACATGCTGTTCAAAGTTAAAAGACTCTGTAAAAGATATAAACTCTACTATTGTGCTACAAGCAGGCTCATCAATGTGTACACTAAAGTCACCAAGAATTAAAACCTATTCTAGCTTGATCATTGATGAAAAAACTTTGCAAACTCAGAGAGAAAAGGGACAGCTGGCCTGAGGTCGATAAGATAGAATAGAGAGAAATACATTTCGTAACCCTACTTTGATGACCTGACATTCAAAAGTAGTAAACAAGCCACTTTTCATCAAATTACAGACATATTTGTCCATAAAGATCACAGCAAGACCGCCACCATGATGTGATGGGCGTGGTGTGGTACACGCAGAGAAATTTGGTGAACATGTTCCATTAGAATGCACACAATTTCCATCTTGCTGCCAAGTCTCAGTAAGAAATAAGTAGTCCAAGCCCTTGCTGATGAACAGCTCATTTAAAATAAAGGATCCGTTTGAAATGGATCGAGCATTTAGCAGGGCACACTGAACTGAATCTAGGACATCATCTGTCTTATTAACCCGTTGGAGAGGGATGGGTCATAAACATCTAATACATTTCTGGGATAAAAACTGTTCATATCCTTGCAGGATGATGAATGAATGAATAGGAAAACTTTGTTTTTTCAGTAGAAGAAAATGTTAAACAACACACAGATGGTTGCATCGAGGGAAGACTGGGGGGGGGGGGGGGGGGGGGGTAGCGGTTAGCCTGCTTGAGCCATGTCAGTTATAGAAGAGAATAGAATAAACTTTATTAATCCCACAGTGGGCAAATACAGTGGTGAAAAACAGCAAAAGGTTGAAGGTATCAATCAAACCAAAACTGAGGGACCTGCAAGCCCTGAAGCCAGAAGTGGAGAGAGCAGGTGCCTACATCTTCGATATTCACAGTAAACTGTGGGAAATGAGCCAGAGATGAAAACTTATTCCACTGCTCTTTAAAATGTCAAAGAGATGGTTAAAATGCTGATGTGTGATGACAGACTCCCACACGAATGGTTACTCATTTAACTGAAGCTGAGATGGAGCACAGCAGACCAGGAAGTTTATTCAGAATAGCAGGGATGGTGGCTGATGGGAAACATCTTGTCATGACATAAAAAATTATTGAATCACCTACCACCAAAGTGGTCGGTGAAAACTGTGGATGAGGTGCATCGGATTCTAGATTTGTGCCCTGTGAGTTAGTGGAGGATGAGTTAGTGTCGTTGCACAACATCCTTAGGGAATTTGTGTCGAGCAGAAGACGTTGAGGTCCAGAAGGAAAGAGACTGTGGAGGCTGCTTCTTATAGACTACAGGCTCCTCCTGAACGGCATCAGATGGTTGAGTGGAGGGAAGGGGCTTGGAGAGATTTGCTGGTTGTTCCTCAGCAAGTGGTGAAAAAGCAGTTGGAAAGACTGAGGTCAGGCGGGGGAACAACAGGGGTTCATATGGCCATGTTCATACTGACCAAGGTTAAGATGGGTCTGGGGTGGAGCTGGAAGTTCGTAGTTGTGATGCAGGACCCTAAACAATGGTAGCTTCAAACAGAGTTCCTCATGGATGCCTCGCTTTCAAGCTGACTGACAATGGTCCTGGTCAAACTGTACAGCATCGTTTCCTTCTTTTGTAGTTCAGCAGAGAGATGCGGTATCGCCTCCTTAAGGTTCTAAAAAGTGAACTTATTATGAGGCAGAAGGAGGGAGAGGACAGCGACAGAAAAGAACGAGGTCTTTGAAGAAATGAAGGCACAAAAATTAGGGAGCTGGATAGACATGTCTGCAGGATTCTATTCATTAATTCAGAGTGTGTGTGTGTGTGTGTGTGTGTGTGTGTGTGTGTGTGTGTGTGCGCGCCTTAAATAAATATGCTGTAATAATATAAAAGTGACTTTTACATCCTGGTCCATAATGAGTTGCTCTAGAAACAAGCATCCAGGTATTTTTACTGAGGACATAGAAGTCATGTTTGTGGAAGGAAACTGAAAGTAAACGGATCAGAAACCAAAGGTCAAGTTTCTAATCAGCAACTGGGTTTTACAGCTGTCATCTCTCTGATTTGTGCAGGTGTTACAGTAAAGATATGTGAGAGTGCAGCAGGGCATTATGATGCGTTACTGATTACGTCGGACCTTTATTTAGTATACACCGATATGCAGCTGCAGGTCTTCAAACTCCTCACTGATCTTCAGAAGAGAGAAGATACTATTAGTTATAAAAGAGGAGATAAAACTCTGACTACAGTTGAGCCAAAGGATATTTACATGCTTCCCCATTAAAAGTCTTGATGGGAATTAATCAATTATAAAAGAAATTTAACCTATAAAAAGGAGAATTATTGGGTGATTTATGACTCAGTCATCTAAAGTTATTGGAGAGAATAACATCAGAGCAGCCAGATAGTGTCAGCATCATTCCACCGCAGGCAAAGCATTTAAATTAGTCAAGAGGTAAAATAACGGGTGTTTTAATACTAATGTGAGCATACTTGTGTTAATAGTTTCTTTTTAAAAAGAATGAAAAATCACAACCCGGCAACATCTACTGTTAGATTATACAATGATGTGAGATTGATTTAAAGAGCAGTTTCAGTTGTAGAATAGTTAGCTGTAAAACCTCTAGGTGTGTGTGTGTGTGTGTGTGTGTGTGTGTGTGCTTTTCTGGGAGGATTTAAGTGGCTGGGCACACAACAAGGAATAACTGAGTATGGAAGAGTAAATGGATGCCAAGTCAAATAAAACTAAACTCAGAGCAACGACACAAGCCTTGGCTGTCAGCTCAGTTTAGCAGGGTGTCTCTCACTCACTCGCGTACACACACACACACACACGGCTGAGGCAGCACTTACGGCACCAAGTGATCCTGATCCCTCTCAGCCAGTTTCAACCACAGTCACACAGAAACAATCACTCTTACAGAAAATAGGTGTGCATGCACACACACAGCAGATTAGATGCTGTTTCTGGACCACAAACGAAGGGGTCATGCTAATCACCCCCACCCGCACAGGAAGGCGTGCCTGACTTCTGGATGTTCCGTAGAGAACCCGACTCTCCTTACTGCTTAATGGAAAACCCGGCTCAGCTGGAGTGTTTGGCTTGGATAGAAATACGAGCTGCTTCACCCGCTTCCGTTAGGCGTCACTGACTCAATTATTCAGGTTAATAAAGTGATAAAGTTGAAGGTCAAAGGTCAGGCACAGAGCAGCACTCCTGAGTGGCTGTTTAAATTTACGCTGATATTACACCGCTCTTTTTTATCATTAGCATTACCATTTTGTGCCCTCTCTTGTTAAGTGCTTTGGTCAGCTGACATGCCGTTCTTAAACGTGCTCTACACATAAATTTGGTTTGTTACAACTTTACAATGACAGGAATATTTATCATTTTACTGCTGACTCCTGTGAGTTTATGATTAACAGGAGAATGTGTTCTTCTGGTTGTTTGTCTTGTTGAACACACAGTGTGTCGAGTATGTAACAGATATGATAAACTTTACACCGCAGTGGTGCATCAGGAGGTTAAAAATGAAACGCCTTTAGACTCCCAAGTTATTTATTTTCTGTTCAAAAGAAGTCAGATTTTCTTGTAATATTTGATAACAGGTCGTCACCCCAGCTCTAATCCTCTAAATGTTCTTCGACTTTGCCGACTCCTCACCAACTTCCTTTCCAACTATTGTACCCGATCATGACATCGTGGTCTGTTTGGATGTAAAACAGCAAAAGTAAGCGAACAGAATAAGAAAATCTGATCTAAAAATATATAATGGAAATATGTGTTGTTTATAAAATGCCTTTAGGATGACTTTATGCAAACATGATTTTGTCCTTAACCCCCAGAGACCCACGGTTGTAATATTACAACATCAGATTTGTCTACAAAAATAAACCTTCCCCATTTTTTTTTCTTTTTAAAACCACATTTACATTGCTAATAGGTCCTATTGTTCAGTTCTGCAACACTATTGGCTGTTAAAATGTGTAAATAGGCCCGTTTATCTGGCCTCCTAGAACAACATGTGGAAGGTTAAAAAACGATTTTGCAGTTGTTTTCTAAATGTGGGTTTCTGGGGGTTAATGCGTCTTTAATGGATCATTAGAATGACAAAAAAAAAAAAGTTGAAACAGATTTGACATTCATCATTCTACCCGAGTAGATTTTAGCTAAAATCTTTTTCATACCAACTTTGAGTCAAAAGTTTACGTGCGTTTGATTATTTTCACTGATTTGAGCCAAATAAGTGAGAATTTTAACTTTAGTGACAAACCCAAAACTTGTTTGTTCTTTGAGTTTTAGAATTTTTCATTGACTGAACAAATAGTACTTCAAAAATGTTCATGCATTTGAGTGGAAAACCCCTGAAAGATTTAGTAACTATAAATAGAATGATCAGGAAGCCTGGATCCTGGAAGGAAACCATGAAGAAATAAGAGTTCAGGTCAGTTTGAGGCACACAAACTGATTTTTGTGTCCGTTGTGGTAAACTCTGAGGCTTGTCTTCATCTGGTTCAGATTGTGACACCTTTTCTGTTATGTAAACATGTACAGGACATGCAAACCAAGTCACCACTTGTCTGAGCACGTGCTTTCCTCCGCCTCAATTAAGAGTTCCTGAAAACAATGAAGCATGTGTGTTTCCATAGGCTGAAACCCTCCATCAAGCCCATAACCCTCAAAGTGACTGACGTGTTTAGACAGGAGACAATTTTCATGTCACACCTGATACACAAGTTCACACGGCACACACACACACACTCAGACAGGAGAACATAAGAGGAACACTGACTCCAGATGTGCTGAAAGAATAGGAGTTATATTTTTAAGTACAGGCGAACAAATCAATAAAACAAAAACATGTGCAAAAGTAGACGAGTAAAAGCAAAGTATCTCTACAGTGTTGACCACACACACACATGAACACACACACACACACACACATACACAGTGTTGGATTCAGTAAAGGGGTTTAAAGGTGACAGATTGTCTCAACAGCACAGGTTTCACACCTGAGTCACTTGAACTGTAATCAGAAGAGGCTGATCTTTGCTTCCTGTGGCTGAAACGGGGGGGGGCTACTGTTTCCCCCCCCCCCACGGAGAAATCGATGTGCATTCAAAGGTGAAAAACAGGATGTGAAATGGACTGGATATATTGTATTACTCTTCCTGTGAACCGCTGGAACTAAATGAAGTTAAATTTACAGTCAGGAAACTAAACGTAGAGGAAGAATGACAATAACGCCCCCCCCCCCCCAACTCAACCTCTCATTATCAGCACCAGTACGAGACCCAGCTTCATGTAGCTAAAGTTACATTCAAACTTAATAAACAACAATAATAAACAGAACCATAATGATGATTACTTTGTGAGCAGTCCATTAATCTACGACACGTTTGTTCCGACTCGTCTCTTTGGGGACATCCTTGTGTAACGACACGGTAGTGGACTCTTTGTCCTCTCAGCTAAAAGCTCGAGTACGATCTTTGGCCGTTCTAGTCTTGTTGCATCTCACATAAACAAACCCATGTTTTTACACACAGGTTTAATCCTGATTGCTGTTACCGTAGAAATTGTTTGTTAAATCATAACTTTAAGCTAAGAAAAATGGGTGCAAAATTCTGGTTCGCTCTCTCTCCCTGAACGTTTAGCTGGAATTCTTTGCTTCTCTTTGTTTTGGGTCCAACGACAAACTCATAAAAATAACAAACAAAATTTTTGTTTGGTGAAAGTTATTAAACATCCTCAAAGTCCCAGCACAACGACCTCCTTCAGGACATAATCCTGAACAGATGAGTCCACTGTCCTGCTGTCCACGCCTCTCAGTTAGGTGACCGTCTGTCCATCCAGGCTGCTGCTTAGTCCCATGCTGGTGAGGAGGTTCTTCAGTTGTGTGATGGTGCCCACCAGCTTTAGCTTCTCCTCCTCCAGAGAAGAAACCTGCTCCTTCAGCCGGCCCTCCGACTTGGCCAAAGCCTCCACCCGACTCTCCAGGCTGCAGACTTGTGCTTGTGAGACCTAAGGAGAGAGAGAAAGGTAGACTTAGGAACACACACTCTCCTGTACTTTAAACTAGAACGACTGCTTTCAGTGTTTGTGCACCTGCAGCTCCTCCAGCAGGTCCAGGTTCTGCTGTCGGAGACTCTGATTGGTCCTCTCCAGCTGTGCAGCTCTCTGTTGCTGGTTGAGGGTCGGTGGCGTGTCCAGAAGTTCATCCTGCAGCACGTGGTACTCTACCTCATAGGCCTGCAGCTGCTTGGAAACGTCCATTTCACAAACCTGAAGAACAGAGAGAAGATCTAAATAGTGCAGGACACTAAGAAAATATTATTTATAGGTTAGGATTTGTAAATAGTTTAATTCAAAATAAAAATTGGTATAAGATGGAAACTTGTAAAAGGGCAGTAGCCATTCATTTTTTGATTTAAAACTATAACAAATCTACAACAACAGAAACGGTGTTTCTGCTGCTGGAATTTCAGGGTGATTTTACCAGAGGTTCCCAGCATGTCTCCACTCACCGGGCCGGCCACACGGGCCGTTTTCAGGAACCTTCGGGGGACCTGAACATGAGCAGGTTCTTATACAGGTGCTGGCCAGTAAATTAGAATATCATCAAAAGGTTGAAAATATTTCAGTAATTCCATTCAAAACGTGAAACTTGTACATTATATTCATGCAATGCACACAGACCAATGTATTTCCGATGTTTATTACATTTAAATTTGATATTTATAGGTGACAACCAATGAAAACATCAAATCTGGTATCTCAGAAAATTTGAATATTCTAAAGGCCAATGAAAAAATGTTTGTTTCTCTAATGTTGGCCAACTGAAAAGAATGAACATGAAAAGAATGTGCATGTATAGCACTCAATACTTAGTCGGGGCTCCTTTTGCCTCAATAACTGCAGTAATGCGGCGTGGCATGGACTCGATCAGTCTGTGGCACTGCTCAGGTGTTATGAGAGCCCAGGCTGCTCTGATAGTCGTCTTCAGCTCCTCTGCATTGTTGGGTCTAGCGTATTGCATCCTCCGCTTCACAATACCCCATAGATTTTCTATGGGGTTAAGGTCAGGCGAGTTTGCTGGCCAATCAAGGACAGGGATACCATGGTCCTTGAACCAGGTGCTGGTGGTTTTGGCACTGTGTGCAGGTGCCAAGTCCTGTTGAAAGGTGAAGTCTGCATCCCCATAAAGTTGGTCAGCAGCAGGAAGCATGAAGTGCTCTAAAACTTCCTGGTAGACGGCTGCATTGACCCTGGACCTCAGGAAACAGAGTGGGCCAACACCGGCAGATGACATGGCACCCCACACCATCACTGATGGTGGAAACTTTACACTGGACCTCATGCAACGTGGATTCTGTGCTTCTCCGCTCTTCCTCCAGACTCTGGGTCCTTGATTTCCAAAGGAAATGCAGAACTTGCTTTCATCAGAAAACATAACTTTGGACCACTCAGCATCAGTCCAGTCCTTTTTGTCCTTGGCCCAGGCGAGACGCTTCTTGCGCTGTTTCTTGTTCAAGAGTGGCTTGACACACGGAATGCGACACCTGAATCCCATGTCTTTCATGAGTCTCCTCGTGGTGGTTCTTGAAGCGCTGACTCCAGCTGCAGTCCACTCTTTGTGGATCTCCCCCACATTTTTGAATGGGTTTGTCGTCACAATTCTCTGCAGGGTGCGGTTATCCCTAGAGCTTGTACACTTTTTTCTACCACATTTTTTCCGTCCCTTCGCCTGTCTGTTAATGTGCTTGGACACAGAGCTCTGCGAACAGCCAGCTTCTTTAGCAATCACCTTTTGTGTCTTGCCCTCCTTGTGCAAGGTGTCAATGATTGTCTTTTGGACAGCTGTTAAGTCAGAAGTCTTCCCCATGATTGTGGTGCCTTCAAAACAAGACTGAGGGACCTTTTAAAGGCCTTTGCAGGTGTTTTGAGTAAATCAGCTGATTAGAGTGGCAGCAGGTGTCTTCTATATTCAGCCTTTTCAGAATATTCTAATTTTTTGAGATACCAAATTTGGAGTTTTCATTAGTTGTCACTTATGAATATCAAATTTAAATGTAATGAACATTGGAAATACATTGGTCTGTGTGCATTGCATGAATATAATGTACATGTTTCACGTTTTGAATGGAATTACTGAAATATTTTCAACCTTTTGATGATATTCTAATTTACTGGCCAGCACCTGTATAGCCCGGCTGAGCGAAACCTCTGGTTAACTCATGCTGAATGGTTTTAACTCAGCAGGAAATGGCATCAGCAGACGGCATCCTAGACAACCGGCGTTAGTAAAATAAGAGTTGCTTGTGAAGCAGAATGGAAGCATTAGCAAATAAGCACCGATAGTGGTGATTTAAAATAGCCGTTACCGAACTCCCAACTCTGAGGAATGGGTAGTTCACTGAGCTTAGTTGTTTCAAATAGACCCGCAAAAACCTGAGCTTATTCTGGTCATTGAACACCACATTTTACATCACACAGCTGCTCTCTTCCCCCATCTGGGATTAATGGTTGTATTTCAGCAGAACAAAAGTTTTTGCTACAATAAGAGGCTTTTTGGTGCAGATCAGCGACATCACCTAACGTCTGTGCAAAGTCTTGTGAGAGCTGAATTTGTATGGAGACAACAGCTGATGGGACCGGGCTGTCATATCCGTTAGTCAATTTCCCCCTCCAACAATGGAAACATGCTTATTATTATCGTCAGATGGAAACGGTCTTTTTGCTGGGTTAAAAAAAGTATTTTTCTTGTAATAATTACTAAAGAAATCACACACAAACTAAATGAACACGTTCATGATACTCTGCTCTCAGAGATTTGTTTTCAGGAATGTTTGGATCCATCAGGAGGGGGAACAGATCCCACTAAGACCTGACACTGGGTTGGTTTTTACCTCATAACGACACATTCCCAATAAGAGATGATCTGAATAAAATCCTAAAACTTAAAGGGACTTTACGGAGTTTTGAATTTTTATGCTCGCGATTGCCCCATCAGGCCAAAAGCATAACGGCAGCTTCAATAGGAGGCTCGTGCACGAGGCGCGCATGCTGTACGTGCACACTCCTTAACGAAAATAACAGCTGAGACAGTCCGGTGTGTGTGTGTGTGTGGCCCGGAGGACAGGAGAACGCGCATAATTTGGTTCTGTACCTTTCTCTTCAGCACAGCTGACAAAGGTTTATGATGGGTCAGTCCTCCTGCATGCTCAGATCATTCCCTTCCCTTGCTAGAAAAATTGTTCCAAAATGAAAGTTGAACCCACATCTTTTTTATCTGTGAATTCAATGCCGTTCGGCGAGTCTCAAATAAAAATTTGGGCATCTTACTGTAAAAAAAACATACCATTAATGTAAAAAAGAAACTCTAAAACAACCATGTTCACATCCAGAATCAAACCCGGGTCTTCTGCACGAGAGCCCGAAATCTTACAAGGCGAGCTAAATCGCCAGTAGTGTCTTCTGTATCTGTAACATTTATATCCTTGATCGCAGCTGAAACAACGTTCAAAGAACGGTTCGGAGGGCTATGCCTGAGCGTGAACGCGCATGAAGCAGCCTGCTCGACCCGAGCATCTCTCTTTTTCTGTGATTTTACAGAAAAACAGGCAATCACAGTAAAAATGCCAGGGCTCATTCTACAGGACCAGGGCATTGCAGGAGAATGTATGAAGAAGACTTTTATTATTTCTATACATGTTTTGGCTGTCACACTTCCATAATGTTCCTTTAAGTGTTTAATATGCAATGATTTTACAGCTCTTTGAGAATTTTACTTTACTTTTCCAATACATGATACAAAGACTTTCTACTTAGCATTAAATTTATAAACTGTTCTTTTCCTTAAATATATAAGTCCCAATTCTGAGGTGCATCTAAACCAGGAGGAAACCCCACCTCTGACAGGAACAGGTCCATATATTTCTAGATCAGAACGGCCTGTTTCAGCTCATTTCCCAAAACACCTGAACACTTACAGATAGTTCATGTCTGGCGGCTCTTAATTCTGTTTGCAACCTAGCAGTAATAAACCAGTGTGTTTGTCATGTCAATTACAACTTTATTAAAAATAAACATCTAGAAATTCCAAAAAGGCAAACTGGTCGCTTCTGCGGATCTAAATCTCCCCTTGACCCTGACTGAGACTTGCTGTTGTAAAGGAAACTGAAGGACTCAGTGGACACGCCCAAAAGGACCGGGTATGTCCTCCTGTTGGCCTTCGTCACTCAAAACCGATGCTCCATTCAAGAGGTTTATTAGCTTCTCAAGTGTATCAAGTTACACACACACACACACACACACACACACACACACACACACACACACACACACACACACACAGGAATGACGTAAGCTGAGGTCATGCGGTCACTGATCTTGAGTAAATATATAATCTATGGTGTTGACGGTAACTGGTGGTTCAGAGCCAGCGGGAAGATTCTGGTGACATTCCTTGTTTTGGGAGCTGAACAAACTGTTTAGTGGATCCTTTTAGCTTCACTGAACACATAAAACCCACTGTTGTCCATCATTACACCAGTTGGCCAGGAGAAACGATGACGACTTTTAACATGTTCTGTAAGAGCTATGCTGAGCAGCACTAGTTAAGCAACACATGGACGCTGATTCCTTTTTCCTGCTCTGAATGTGGCGTGACATCTCTCTGCTTCCACACCGGCCAGGCTGTGGTGGTGCACCTGTGAGGTTTCAGGAGATCAGCACTTGTGCTCCTGCCCGACTGTGTTACTGATGTCTGGTGAGTCACAAACAGATCAGAGTTTTAGTTTACCTGCTCTAAAACACCTGACTCGATGATTGGATTACCAGGTCTGCAGGTCATCTGGCCCCTCAAAAGCCTGATAAGTCACTAATTAAAACCAAGTGTGTTGAGCAGGCAACTCCTTGGTTTAAATAATTCCTCCACATTTATGTAGCTTCAGTCATAAAAGCTGGTATCGCCCTGGACTGCAGAGGTGGAAAGTAACAAATTACATTTACTTGCGTTAATGTAACTGAGTAGCTTTTTTGTGTATTTTTACTTTTTAAAAGTCACTTTTAAAGTCTGTACTTTTACTCAAGTATGTTTTCAAAAACATGATGCACATCATAATTTTTTAAGTTATGGTTAACTTAATAGTTTTTAGATAAGTGAACTTAAAAATTATTAGGTAATCAGTTTCCTCATAAATTTAGAGTTCAGTGAACTTATTCGGGGTTACAGTGTGCTGATCCTGCTGCTGTTTTGTACACCATTTATTTTTCTAAACGGCTAAGTAAATGACTAGTGTTTGTGGTAGTGTGCAATGCTATGGTATATTTACCTTAGAATTAAACGTATTTGTATTCACATTTATTAAATATATCTTTTGCTGTAAAAACTGCATTAAATTGTGGAAACGCTATGTTTCTCAGCAGGTGTGTGTGTGTGTGTGGTTGTCTGTTTAAATATACAAAAATAATCACATTTATCAATCGCGGTGTTTTATTTAGAAAATTCTCTTTTATTTAGTTAAATGTACCGGCCTGCCTCTTCTGCTTTGGTCCGACTTCCTGCCAGAATTGACGCAGATCACAAAAAAATTGAGCTTATGTCTAAATTATCGCTGCACGGTGTGAGGCTTCGTGACACTTTGCGGCTGATGTGACCGAGACCGTAGGTTAACAAGAGTACCGATTAGAAGTGCTCCTCATTCCACGGCACTTCCGCGTCTGGTGTGTTCCTGGCGTTAGACCCTCTCCAGGTATTTTAGAACAGATTTTTATGGTTATATGTTATGAAACTGCCAATATTTTTCAACAACTTGGGCATCTTTTGTCATTTACTACAACATTCCAATGGATTTTTCCAAAGATTAATGGTAAAAAGTAAACATTGTCACTTTAAAACAAAATCATGCAATTTTTGTAAAATGCAAACCATTTTCTACCATGTAGTCTAGAAAGTCACTGGTCAAAAAAAAAACTTTTAAATAATGCCTAACAAAAATGATCAGAACATTTTTAGACATTGTAATTATGAATTACTATGAGACTAATTCACAAAACACATAAGATGATAATATCTAAAAATATTCAGTCACCATTCTTAAGAGGTTACTGTTAGGAGTTCATAAGTGCCGCTGTTCTGATGAGTTGGTTGTGATGAAATGTTTAGAAAGCTGCAGGTAAATGCACCTTCATCTCAGCTGTTTGCTTGAGTAGCAAAATGTTGGACTCTGCTTTAATGTTGTAGAAATCACAATAGTATGAAATTCTCTCATCTCATGGTTGTACTCCAGCATCCTTAAATCTTCCGATACCCAGATCAATAAATTGGGATATCTTTCAAATGAATAAGGCTGTAGAATACTGGTGGCCATTTCTAGCCATAAAAAGGCATTTATGTTGCTAATATTGGGGTTTTAACAGGGCTTAATAGTGTTGTTATTTATGTTAAACTCTCCCCCCTCCCCCCCAAAAAAATACCATGACGAGCCCTCGGGCAACATCTATGAAGACTGAAAGGAGGTAAATCTGCTAGCGTCATTGACAGACGTGGTTAGTGGTAATTTTGTTTAATTTGACAAACTTTAAGCTCAAAAGATATAAAACAACAGTAGTCATTCTGGCTGTGGGTGGTGCTTTCTGAATCTGAGCAGTTTTTGGCATGCCGTCTCCACGCGCTACAACAAAGATAGTGACGAATGACCTACTTTCTCTGAAAATTCATTCTTAGAACGGACAATTTCATTAAATGTAATTTTTATTCTCAGATCAGAGATCAGGGGAGAGTGACTGTTGGTTGTGTGTGCCCAAAATTCTAAAAGTCTGAAAATGTGTCCTGAATTAACCATTTCACCATCGCCTAAATTTGCTTAGCCAGGTCCAGTTTGCCCCAAGTTGCGGACATTTTTCTGTCAAGTTTTTCTTTAAAAATAACAAAGTTTGTGTGGAAATTCCCTTACACAGTTTTCAGACCCTGTTTTGTGTGTAAACAAGCTTTATAAATAAGGCATTAGACAATTATCAGGTAAACATATGCATTCAAGGTTAGCCGCACAATGAATAGAAACAACCTGGACCATGATTGAAATTCTTATTGACTCCTGGATTACATGTTTCAGTGAGTTCTTAATCTGGGTCAGATTATCAGAAAAAGGCTCAGGATAATCTTGAACCAAGCCCAGTGTTGTATTTTTACTGCCCTGCCCATGTCGTCACGGTCACAGCTGTAAATTTAAATGTAGTTCCTCTAAATCAAGCTCCATAAACCTTGACTGATTTTTTCCCTGACAGACCTTCACCTTTGACCCCTGCTGCAGTTGCTTCGAACCTGATTCTCATCAACCTTTCACCAGCTCAACACCTGACCTTTACACTGCTACGCTGGAGAGCTGCGGCCTACCGGAGGACTGTGTGGGATAAAAATGTTACAAATGAAAATGAACATAAACTTGTGAAGCTTCTGTGAATCGTTGGATCTGTTCACGGGAGACGTAAAAACACAAAGATAAAGCACGCCCTGTAGTGATGACAGCACTTAAGGGGAATTCCATTACAGGACAGGAAATTATTTTCTTCTGGAGGCTTTGCTTTCATTCAAGCATAATTTTCAGGGCGGGAGGAGGTCATCATTACCTGGTTGATGGTCTTCTCCATCTGCACCAGGCCCAGGTTGGGCAGCGTGGTCTTGATGAAGTCCACTATGGACTCCAAGCTGTCATGCTGCAGGATCAGAGGCTTGTGGCTGCCTAGAAGGCTCAAAGCTACTTTAAAGATGACCTCTGAACCCTGTAGAAACAACATGTCTGACAAGAAGGAATAACATACGTAAGACATTAATGAAAAAAAAAACCCAACAGACAAAAAGAGATGACAGAAGATTAGAGCAGCTTATGTGAAGACAAAAACGCCAGGTGCTGACAGCACAGCTTCTGTTTATTAATAACTTAAAAGGCTTTTATACCAGAAGGATAAACTGACGTCAATAAAACAAACGCTTCAGCAAACATCAGAGTAGGTGTGCGTCTGAGAGACACTCTTTGAATACATCAGGGCGTGGTATGGGTTAGGCAACATTGCATGAGGTCACATACGAGAAAAAGAAAATGGGGAGCGTGGGCGTGAAGCCACACCTTTGCAATCAAACGCGTGATAAGTGAACAGAAGATGCCCTCATACTGAAGCACGCATAAACACACAGACTGTTACGCTCAGATGAGCACAAGGAGCCAGAGAGTCTGGTTCAGTTACAGAGCACAGGATGAAATATTAGGCATGGAGGCAAAATTCAGGATGAAATGAAGATCAGAAAAGATAAGACAAAAGAAAAAACAGTGGGTGTAATTATATTTACTCAGATGATGAAATGTCATCTAATAAACTGGGCCTCCTCGACTCACTCAAGTTTATAATCAGAAGAAAAGGTGACTTCAGTCTTGAGAAAAGCATTTGGTATTTAAAGATCTCCTACGTCTAGTGCCTGGTTCACACGACTAAGTAATCATGCAGCTTTTTGACCCATTTCTCCTTTTCTGACAATCTTAAGGATGTCTTGATTACTGTAACGGCTCTAAAGATAATCTTATCTGATAACCCTGGCGTTTGTGGTATGTTAAGAGCTGTGTTGGGAATGTTACTTTAAAAATGTAATTAGTTACAGTTGTTAATTATTTTGTAAAAAAAAATTTTTTTACAACATTTGTGACTGAGTTACAAGATTACAAAAGTAACTGATTACCAGGAATAGAAACTATTGCATTACTTTATCATAAAAATATGATAGAAAAATTGGATCATCTTAATAAAACTTACTTAATTTACCTAATTACTCGAATACTAAAATATAAATGACTAAATGTTTGTCTATATTATGAAACCAAATAACTGAAATAAATGGACACCTAACAGGAGGAACTACAAACAGGAAACTTTACACTAATCTAAACTATTCAAATGCCACCGTGTGGCATGAAACAAGGCATGACAAGTCTGGGCCTCTCTGGTTAGCCTGCTGCCCTCGCGACCCAACTCTGGAGAAGCAGAAGCTGATGGATGGATGGTTGGATGCATAAATAAAAAATAAGGAACATCCTGGATCTGTTTCTTCCATCCATCCATCCTCTTCCACTTATCTGGAGTCGGGTCGCGGGGGCAACAGCCTAAGCAGAGAGGCCCAGACTTTCCTCACTTGGGCCAGTTCCTCCGAGGGATTCCTAAGGTGTTCCTTGGCCAGCTGAGAAACAGTCCCTCCAGTGTGTCCTGGGTCTTCCTTTAGGTCTTCTCCCGGTTGGATGTGCCTGGAAACCTCACCAGGAGGCATCCTAATCAAGTGCTTGAGCCACCTCAACTGGCTCCTCTAGATTAGGAGTAGCAGCGGATCTACTCTGAGCCCCTCCCAGATGACCAAGCTTCTCACCCTATCTCTAACCCCCAAATTCCACTACCTCCACTCCGCTCCGCCTTCCGCAGCCGCTCGCTTCCGAACTCAATTATTACTGTTACCCGCTCTACAACGGCTCCGCTCCGGTGCGGAGACCTGAGGTGGGCAAACAAGCATGCGCGGGATTTTCGAGATCTTGCGATACAGTCCGAGCAATAAACGCGGAAGTTAGATCCAAACACCCATTGTGTGGGAGAAGCATCGGCATGAACTGTTTAATCTGCCATCATTTGTGTTGAGAGATCAGCAGTGTTTGGATCAACAAAGTGTGACTACTTTGATAGTAGAAACTGTATTTATGGCTTATTTTTGTGCATTTAAACTTCAGCCGCCATTGACAGTAAGTTGTTAAACCTGTGCATATGAAACAAAAAACGCCTTTGGTTTATCGATTTATTGTGAAAAACGGAAGTTGTGCTTGCTCCTTTTCCTGTTGGGCAGTTGTGATTTCTGTCCATTTACTGCGGAGGTGCTCCAGCGTCCGGAAAAAATAGGATCGATCCTATTTTTGCCGGAACAGAGGGCGGCGCACGGCGCCGCACTGCCGGAGCACGGCCACAGTAGTGGAATTGCTCTGATTGACTAGAACGGGACCGATTTTGCTCCGGCGTTCGTGTCGGAGCGGAGGTAGTGGAATTTGGGGGTGAGGGAGAGCCCAGACAGAAATTACCAGAGAATATGAGCGGACATGAACAATGATGGGTGTAGGTGAGGTAGGTGCATAAGTCGAGGGCTTCTTGGGAGTGACGGGCTGTAAGCGTGCTGCACACTCCTCATTAACTATGTTTGTTTACCCTGAATTTACAATTGACCTTGAGAAGTTCTGCAAGAAAAGTTTGGCTGCAAACCACACCGTGTAGGGCCCAAACTGGTATATTTGATTTCTTTTTTCAATTTAATTTAAATCATGCCTACGCTCACCTCAATAAGCCTGCGGGCTATGTAAGGGTCTTGTTTGTCTTTTTTTACTTTTCCAGCACATTTAACAGAATCAGACCGACCCTACTGGGTGAGAAGTTGGGGTGGATGGGTCACTTATGTCCTGGATTGTGGATTATCTCACAGGGAGACCAGAGTACGTGTGCTTCCAGAACTGTGCATCTGACACAAGGGACTGCTCTCTCCCATTTCCTCTTTATCCTGTTTACCGACTTCCACGACTGTAGTGAAAACTGCCCCCTTCAGAGGTTTTCTGATGACTCAGCAGTAGTTGGCTTTACTACTGCGGATGAGGAGATGGGAGTATCGAGCAACGGTGGACTCCTTGGTAACATGGTGTGAGCAGAACCATCTGCAGAAGAAGACTAAGGAGCCCAATGTTGACTTCAGGAGGTCAAGATCACCAGAGACCCTGGTTTCCATCTATGGGGTTATAGTTGGACATAGTGGAGGATTACAGCTACCTGGCAGTGCCCATTGCAGACATGAAAATGGGTCAGGGGTGAGAAAAGATGAGACCCGAATTAGGATTTAATGATAGCTACCCAGCTGATGGTTCTCCTTCACTAGCCAGCTAACGAACCCTTCCACTACCTATCCTTTGGGGACATTTTGACTTTTATCATCTCCTTATGTGTCTCTGGTGAGGAGCAGATAAATAAAGCAAACAAGAAAAACAATCTAACCTAAAAGGTAAACAAAAGCTTCCTCCCAATTTTCTTTAAACTGAATTTAACAAGAATTTAAGTTACTTTGGTTCATGAAACTAAATAAAGTGGTACAGTATAAATAAAGTAAAGCAAATTATTGTTCTTATTTCTCTCTCGAGTCCGTTCTCTTGTACAGAGCTCAAAACTCCTCCATGTCCGTGTATGTTTGTTCAATACTACAGTCTGGTTTTATGCACTATTACCTCACTGTAAATGGTGCATGATATTTCAGATCACTTTAATGGTATTGTAACTCTTGCATTGATAGTTGGTTAGTGGGACTTCTTATCTTAGATCATTGTCATTTAATATTGTTATTGTTTCCTTACCTTTTCTATTGTCTGGAGAAACTATTTGTCTACACACACAGTTTCCTTTGGGATGAATAAAGTTCTGATTCCGATTATCACCACATGTGGGTCTCGTTGGGGTTTTCCAGCATATTATCAAATCTTGTCTTGTGAACCAGGCCAAACCGGTGTTGGTCCTTTAGGATAACTATTTTCTGTGTCTTACCAACAGTTATGGTTCTGTGGATGTCGCCTTGCTGCAACACTTTTAGTACTAAATGTGAATCAGCAGACTAGACAACAGCACGTTCATCAAGAGTTCTCAGGTCTTACCAAAAACTCGAGCAACAAAGCCGAGGGGGAAGTGTGAAGCAAAAAGTGTGAGGAACCAGGGGGTAGCGTACAGACTGGGCCCGATCTCCTGCTGCTCCAGGTGGCTGTGCAGATCCCTGTGGTAGTCATGAAGCAGCCGCGACAGCTGGTACATCTGGATCTGACCGGAGGAAACCACACAGATGGACAATGTTCATGTGCCTTTTCAGGATAATTGGTTACACAGTCATCATGACTCCTCCACATGCAGCATCTGCAGCCACATGATATGTATGTCTTCCAATAGGGTTGGCCGATGGGCTTAGCTGTTACAACTGTTTTTACAAGAGGCAATTTGTTTATTTGCTTGTTTGTTTGGGCATGCATAAGTTTGTTAATGACAAATATTTTACACTTCAGGCACAGAGAACATCGTGGAAGAGAGATGTTTTCTGATTTTAAAACTTTGGCTTAAGTAGTGCTCGTTATTCAGCACCCGCTTCAAGTGTGTCAGCGGAGTGTGGAATCATCCAGAACGACATTCAAATATCCACGAGTTTGTCGGAGGCAAAAGTCCAGAACCTCATAACCTCTTCAGCAAGCTCCCTCGAGACATTTAATTACATAAAAGCGGCAGATGACCAGTTCAGGTTTATGCAGAGCAGACGGGACGTGCATTTGGACCACAGCAGTCGAAATGTTTGTAATTTAAATGAAATGTTTATTTGCATTGTTTATATGGGGCACTCAGAATAGCTTGTTCGGACTAAATATTAAAAATGAATGGAATGATTAACATTTTAAAAACTTAAGTGACAGGGATAAATGGAACATGTGACCTCTGCTGCGAGCTAATGCTCCCTCCTCAGAGTGCGTCCAAACGCAGCAGCGATCGACTAACGTCTCAAAGTCACAAAAGAAAGAAACCCAGTAGTCTATGTTCATGAAAAATACATTTTGCTTCAATAAAATACCACAATAATGGGCACCGCAGGGAAACAAAGACAAGGCTTAACAGCGTTTAATACAAGCCATACATGTCACTCTACCAAACCAAATATAAAATGAAACAAAATCAAAAATCAAACCTTCTCTTCCAGCAAACATTTGTGCTGCGCTTCCATAAAAAAAGCCAGAGTTTGTACTTCTACTGTATTCACAAAGCAGTCAGTGCATCATTCAAAGAGTCACACGCACGAATAAATCACCCATCATTATTTATTGGACCGACAATTGGCGGTGGGAAAAATTATACAAATCGCCTAACTGTACCTTCCAACAAAATCTAACTACTGCTTTCAACTCACAATTAAGCCAGTAAACCTTCAAGAGCGTCAAATGGATGCTGCTGTAACTTGTGTTCTTTCGTAAGGGTTTCCCCCAGCGCCCGGTAAGTCTGGCGGGCCGCCAGGCCTTGCTTAGCCCCCCGTCAGGCCAAGTGGATAAGCATGAATCGACCAAATTCAAGGATCTTTAGAGACCCAAAATATTTTGCAGAAAATAATCAATAAAACAAAAATATAAAAACATAAAATCTGCTTCAGCTGGCTGAATAAATCACTGCTGACACCATCGGGATTCAAACCCACGTCAGCACATGGCCTAAATGAAACAGCAGGCAGACGCGTCACTTGTAAGTCGCTTTGGACAAAAGCGTCTGCTAAATACATAAACATAAACACATTAACCACTGGCCATAGACAATACAGTAACCCACTCGCCTAAGAAGCTGTTGTAGGCACATTTTGTCTGAGTGGGCGGAGTTTCACTGAAACAAACCATTTTATTTCCGGGTATAAATTCAGACTGACAAAAAAGAACAAAAATAATAATAACAACTTAAAGGCATCATCACCTGTTACTACCATGTATATCTACACCATATAATGGTCATTTAGGCCATATACATTATTGGTATCGGAATTTTTTTTTAAATGAGCTTTTCTGATCTTTTTTTGTAAAAGATATGTTTTCTCCAGAGAGTACAAGCAATATTTCGGCTGTGCCAAACATTTGGAATAGTAGGATGCCCAAGGAAGATGCTGTGTTTCTTGCCTCTGATTGGCTAGAAGGGCTCTAATATGATTAACTAGTTGATTTAGCAGAAAACCGGCATCTTCCCTTGCTAGGTACAGACTGTTCTCCTACCACCGCCACCAACAGAAAGCTGTTTTGGGGAGTTTTGTAAAGAAACTGTGTACTTAGCACTATAATAATCAGAGGCAAGAAAGATGGGACCTTCCTTGACGGTACTACGATTCCAAATGATGCGTCCCATCATGGTTGAAAAATAGTCCCAAAATGAAAGTTGAACCGACGTCTTTTCTGGCTGTGAATTCAATGTCTTTCGGTGCGTCTCATTTGGGTGTTTAAAAATAAAAATTTGGCCATCTTATAAAATATATCATTACTGTAAAAAAAATAAAACTATCTGATATGCGGGCCTGGATTCGAACCTGCGTCCTCCATGTGTAAGTCAGGTGTCACGCTAGTTGAACTATCCCTTTGACACTATTTAACTGAAAATATTGCTATCACCAAAAACGGTGTTAAAGCCCAGCAAACATTTGGATGCTTGATGACAGCTGATACGACATTAGTCCGATAAAAGTTTGATCATTTAAAATCCAAACTATTTATTACTATATTTTCAAAGACAACTAGTTCCAAATTGAAAGTTGAAACAAAGTCATTTCTGGAAGCGAAGCAGTGCGGGCTATAGGGAGCCTAAATCACTTCCGCATCACGGGTCCCTGGAAGAACGAAAAAATGAATGCAAGTCAATGGGGCTAAAAACGCTATTTTCTAATTCCGCTTGTTTTGTGTCGTGGATTTCACATCTGATGTCAGCGAATTTCAAAGACACATTTTGATACCAAGAACGTGCTTATTTTCAAGGGGTTTTGTGTGAAAATAAGTCCAGAACTACAAATGCGCTTCATGAAAGTGACGTCATCGAACCAGACACGGAGAAAACTGAGGGAAAATGGCTGTAAGTTCAGCAAACTTCAAATAGAGCCACCATAAATCTGGTCATGTGGTAAGTAGCAGCTACTTTGGGGAGAGGAGATCATGTGGTGTCGTCACATATGCAACGTGCAGATTTCTAGTTTGTAGTCATGATAATTACGAACTTTTACAAGCTAATAAATACCAAAGTACGTGACTGGCATGGTCGAAACACCTATCATAACTTTTCTTTTAAATTGCAGAACAACATGTGTGTGATCCAGGGCGTAAGGCAAAGGGGATTAGAAAATAGTGTTTTTAGCCCCGTTGAGTTGCATTCATTTTTTCGTTCTTCCGGGGACCCATGGTGCAGAAGTGACTTAGGCTCCCTATAGCGGCGTTGCACTGCGCTGTCCATATATGGTTCTGTACATCCTGTCATTGTAACGGCATTAAGGCCAGAACTCAAGATCTAGTTTTGGAGTGTGGGTGCTTGTGGGGTAAACGTTGAAGAAGCCAAGAGGGAAAAAAATATATCCATTGTTAGTGAAAAATCATTGGATACATTTTTCAAGTGGAAGAGTGAACATTTCAGGTGATGACTCTTAAGATAAATGACATTTCAACTGTGCTGTCAAAGGTTTAAAATAACATGATATGGACCCTGTAAACATTTTATGTACAAAAATTAAACTTTCAACACTTAAAACCACAAAAAATGTGAGAATATGTAAAAACTTATGTTCAAAGCACACAGACACCTATCTATGACACATTTGAACTGAATTCACAAATTAAATAGACGCTCATGAGGACTGTGATTGCCCCAAGTGAAAAATTGTGGCACAAACTATCTGAACATGTCAAAAATTCTTGTGACACAAAAGCGATGTATGATTGTAACATTTAAGACCTGATGTTAAACAAATAAACACCTCAAGTCTTATTGTATTAATCAAATAATGATCAACTTAAAGTCATAGCTTGAGCCTCTGTAATCCTAACACTATTGATTAAAACATAAAAATGTCCAAATAAAAGGATCAGTGGAATCATCTAACCAGTCTACAGTGCTCCAACTCAAAGCTCTGTCACACTGGTACCTGTAAGATGATCATGTCGGGCCTGTACTGCTTACGGAGCCCCGCATCAAACATCAGAAATTTGAGCATATTGAAGGCATCCTCTTCCCCCATGTGTAAAAGCAGAACTCCAGCGATGAAGGACAGGCCCTGACAGTAACCCACCTGTAACAAACACGCAAGGCTCATGACTGAAAACCAAAATACAACAAACAGCCATCACCCGAGCCCCTTTTTCCTGACTGGGGTCGGTGCCTTTCTCTAGCAGTCATTGGGTGACCCTGGACAGGTCTTCAGTCCACAATCATGCACTCACCCGCCCATTCACTCACTCACTCGCACCTAGGGACAATTTAGAGTCACCAAAGTGTTTGACATGCATGTTTTGGTCTGTAAGGGAAAACTGGAGTTCCATGGCCAAAACCCACAGATGCAAAGACAGTACATGCTCACTCCACACAGAAAGACTTTAGCTGGGTTTGAACATGTGACCTTACTGCTGCGAGGCAACTAACGGCACCATCCTAGAGCCCACAATTAACAGACTACAAGACATTATGATTAAAAGATAAAAAGATACCTCAGGGTCGAGCAGTGAGTAGGCTTTCAGGATGTTGTATAGAGAGAGCTGTCCTGCCCCCAGCTGGGCTTGGAAATATGGGTGAGTGGGAAAAGTGCGACCTGGAGGAGAAAATACAGCCATATGATTTATTTCATGGTTAATATTTGTTTAAATACCCTAAACTACATAAAAAATAGCAGAACCATGAAAAAGATTTAAGCCTTTGAAAAGGAGTGTTACAGCTTTATTGAACTACATGTTCTCATTTTTGTCTGACACAGTGTGCACAAGAATCTGAGCGAACGAGGGATCCAGGAGACCAAATCCTGCACGTTTGAACAAAGTGTTCAGAGCAGTGAACTTCGCCTTGGGATGGTAGATTTCACACTTTGCCGATAGCAACAAAAGAAAAAAAAAAAAAGTATTCAGTGGTTGAATATGTGCCAACAATCCCTGAACTAAATTGTTCCTGAAAACACAATTACGCATGCACACACACACACGTAGCTTTATGTGAAGAAAGGTAAAGAAGGTCAATCCTGCAGCCTCAGACATCCACATTTAAAAAACAAATATCTTGTACATAAAGGTCTGAGTCCATAAAACACAGTCAACGAGGGCAGATGGGCAATTAGAGGGTCTGTGTACTTTAGAGAAGACGGTGTGAGGAAGACAACGACGACCCTGTGAGTCTGTATGTTTGGAATGTTGCTCTGAGGGCTTTCGTGAACATAATGTCACGGCTCCACACTCCGCTCAAGAAAAAGCGTGTCTTCATTGGACGTGTTGGAGTGCTCGTGCACATATTTGCTTTTAACACCAAGTGTGCAACAGCATTTATCAATATGACCTCCCTGCACCTCAAAACCACACACACACTTTTTTTTTTAGTAAACGGCTCAAGCGAACGCTGTTTTTCAGTGTGATCTAGTTACAAAAGACGAACGAATGAACAACAGCTACGACACATGAGGTCAGGGATTGGTGTGTGTGGGTGTTATATGGGTGGGGTGTAGAAACCGACAACTGTATATGTGGGTTTTTGGGTGTTAGGTGTAGTGTCAACATTCGTGAAAAATATGTTGCACGTTTCCATAGTTTGCACTTTTACTGAATTATTTTTAAAATCTAAAGGTATGAGGTCAACAATAACTTTAAAAATCAGGCTTAGTCATTTGCTTTCTTAACTACCTTTTAATCCGTTTTCATAGAAATTTTGAGCTGATTTGATATAAAATGAGACTGGAGTATGCAGATTAAAAACTTTTGCATTTTACATGTTTTTCTACTGGAGTTGGTGAGAAATACAGTAAAAAATTTAATCACTTTAAATTCATTCACTTTTAAGTCAAATCAGAAACTTCCAAAGTAGTCTAGTAGAGAGAAGTTTTATTTACTCAAGGTTTTATATAACAGGTCTGAGTCAGAGCCGCTTCAGACTCCAAAAGCTCTTTTTGATTTGTTCTGTAAAAATGACGAAGATGTTGTTGGGTATGGTGTGTCGTCTGATGATTCTTATACTTTTAAAAGGTGTTTAATGCAGCATCATCAGATATTTAAAGGTGTTTGTGTGCGTTACCCAGGTCTATGAGGATGGCGTGCTGCTGTGAGGTCAGTTGTTTCAGCAGCTCTTTGTACGGAGAGGAGTTGGACGGAGGCCGTGAAGGAACCGTCTGTCTGAGCAAATACTGTTCGGAGAGGAACTTCCAGATCTCACCTCGATGCTGCCTTGGGACACCTGCGTGACAACAGACAGAAGATGACTGAAATTTGTAAACTAGGTCAAACTAAAGTGAAGTTAAAGTCCCATTAGTTCTCTGCATTTGGCCCATCCTCTGGGCGAGTGATGACACGGCTGCACTCGGGAACTATTTGGTGGATTAGCTCCCCAATCCAACCCCTTAATGCCGAGCGTCAAGCAGGGAGGCATTGGGTCCCATTTTTAAAGTCTTTGGTATGACCCAACCAGGATTTGAACCCGATCACCCAGTCGCAGGGTGGACACTCATACCACTAGGCCACTGAGCTGGTCAAACTGTATCTGACAAACTCAAATTAGACTTTATATTTATGTAAAGACTTTAAGTTGCATAAGCAGGTAAAACATCTGTCATCAGTATTTAGTATAACCTGCTGTCAGACCAGGAATGTTTTGTTTAACCTAAGAGGTGCCCCCACATAGAGTATTTGTGAGGCCCAAACTGTTCTCTCTCTAACAACCATGACCAACCGTGATCATCTCTATGGCGCGGTATGGGGGGCCAAAATTAAGACTACTGCCCAGCAGCAGGCGGCTACATAAATTCTGAAGCAAACTACCGACCTGATTAATGATGAGCTGGCGCCGGTAACTGAGAGGCTGGCGCTGCTTACTGAGGAATAGCACCTTTACCAGCATTATTACTAGATGCGCTAGGGACTAGCAGCCCTCGGCTGGTCATTGACTGGTTCACGCACTCCCTCTGCTGTCTATTAGCATGGATAGACTAGCATTAGCCTGGACGGGCTAGCCATTAGCGTGCCTAGGCTGGCCACTAGCTGGATTTCCTAACCCCTTGATGGACCATTAGCATGGATAGGCTGGCGATAGCATCGGAGAGGCTAGCCATTAGCGTGCCTAGGCTGGCCACTAGCTGACTAGTGACTCTCTGAGACATGCTAATGGCTAGCCTCTCCGATGCTAACGCCAGCCTATCCATGCTAATGGCTAGCCTTTCCAATGCTAACACCAGCCCGTCCAGGCTAATGCTAGCCTATCCATGCTAATAGACAGCAGAGGGCTGCTAGTCCCTAGCATATCTAGTAATAATGCTGGTAAAGGTGCTATTCCTCAGTAAGCAGCGCCAGCCTCTCAGTTACCAGCACCAGCTTATCATTAATCAGGTCGGTAGTTTGCTTTGGAAATTATGTAGCCTCCTGCTGCTGGGCAGTAGTCTTAATTTTGGCCCCCATACCGCGCCATACATCTCCACTAGTGGGATCTCAAGGTGTCCCATGGACACCGTGGAAATACAATCCCCACAGTGCATCTCAGCTCGACCCAGAACAGTAGAGTAGGAAAGACGCGGTTGAAACACCTCCCCTGAGAGGCGTGTCCAGTAGGATCAGCCACCCCAAAGATGAAACTTAGTACTGCTGCTGTTATTTGTGACCTTGATAATCATGTCATCACTGCCAGCTCATGAACAGAGGTGAGGACTGGGATGAATATTGATCAGTAAACAGAGCGTTGCTATGTAGTTCAGTACAGCAGGTTTGTTTTATCATACTCTCCACTCTGTAGCCTCTCTATAATCATTTGTTCTGTTTGGAATAAGTTGAGATTACAGGAGTTAAACTTCCCCGTGGTCTGAGGAGAACAAAGTCGGAACAAAGATGGATCTGAGCTTGTCTCACTTCTTAGCATGTTGGCATTGCTTCAACAAAAATGAACTAGCAACTTTATGAAGCATTGTTTTTTGTATTTGTGGAAGTAGACATCAACCTTGTGTAACAGCAGCATGTATGGTGTCCAAGTCAAACTTGACCTTTGACCTCCCAGGAGTTCCCAGCATTTTCTCCCACACCAGAGTGACCTCCTTCAGACACGGAGTGATTTCCTCGTAGTCCAACTTCAGGCGCCTGTTCTGCAGATCACTCTCTGAGGCTGCAGACAAACACACACATTTATCACGTTAACCCCAAACTCACAGTATTATAGCTAATCATGCACCCACCTGAGGGCAAATACTTGTTATTATTTACACTGTGATGTAATAATACCAGATGTTTACCTTAAACATAACTCAGCTCTGAGATTAATTCTTGAAGCAGTACTCAGCCTACACCCTCATGTCTTATTAGGTGACTATATCCAATAATACTATAATTAGGGTCTATGTAATCTCCCACAGGAGATGTCGTCATTTCATTGACAGGGTCAGAAAACATTCGTTTAGATGTTTTAACTTTGGCCTTAAACTATGAAATGGAAAATACTCAGAAAAAAAAACATAAACACATCCAAACTAGGATTTCCGTTACTTGCTGATGACACCAGTGATCAAAAGGTGAGAAAACACCCCAAACCCTCTCCCGTTCCTCTCTTTTTGACAACACCCTTCCTCTTCAAGTCTCTAAACCCACAACCCATCTTTTCTTTTCTTTTTTCTTGCTGCTGAACTAGTTTTCATTCATCCAATTCCACTTTTGTGAAGTCCATCAGGCTGACTCCCCCTCCGGTCCCAAGCGGACGCTCCACCCTTTCCGATCATGGGTGGTGTACACTTAGTGACCAGCTGCAGCTAGGTCGTGTTCAGCAGAGTGAAATCATCCTTTTTGGACAATGACCGTAGGCTGTGCTACATGAAACTCTGCACTGATACCTTTCTGAAAATGAAGGAGCAAACAGGAGGGGTTTGGTAAAATAATCATGATCCTGTGTGAGTCAGTAATATGTAGTTAAAATGATTTAACAAGACTTCAAATACAAAACAAAAATTAAAAAATTAAAAAAACACCACAGCCTATTTAGTGGGTTGCTTTCTAAAAATAAACTCAACCAATACATTAATAATTTTATTGAAAAGCACATAAATGTTTAAATCATTTTTATGTAATGATCTCAGCAGTCAGTGACAGGAAAGTGATGAAAACAACCTGGAAAGAGTGTTGTGGACAATAAAAGAATAAAACCTGGATGGTGCAGATGGTTGACACACCCAGAGTAAGAATAGATGATGTCTGTGAAGCTGCAGCGTCGCTTTGCCTCATCTGTCTGCAACAAGCAGAATCTCGTCTATCAGGACTCGCCCGCTGGCAGCAGCCCAGCTGGCGCTTGCTCGCTGCCTCCACCTTCAAATCTCGCCCTGCCTCCATTTCTTTCCCTTTCTCTGCTCCACCGCCTTTGATAACACACAGCAGGACAGGATACCCCACCCTGAAGTTGACACACATGCACACACACACACGCAACATGATGGCAGCGCACACACTCATAGTTGACCCAAATTCCAGACAGAAAGAATGGATTCCAACATTAATGTGTTGAGCTACAAACATGGAGAGAAAACACCAGCCCATAAAACAGTCCCACACTACTGCAGCAATGTGTAAATATAGGCATCAATATTAAAGTTGAACCACAGCTAGCTGTGATTGCTGCCATCTGTATTAGTGTGTGTTGGATGGAGAGTTAGGTGTGTGTAAATTAAAGAATTACATCTGAGACAGGTAGTTTAGGCCGTGACACGGCGTTTGTGTATAAAGACACACGCCAACTGGGTCAGGAAAAAGGCGGTGCACCTGGCACACCCAAAAACACCCACTTACAAGACAAAAACAGGTGGACGCGCGCATGCACGCACACACACACACAAAAACACATTATATAACGCTAATTTGTGGTTGTGTAATTTTTACAAACTAGAAAAGCAGGTGTGTCTTTAATTACTGAAAGTCTTTGAGTGCACATCTGCAAAGGCTCGTTGCCAAAGAGGTCATAAAGAGAAACTTGTTTTGTTGTGTAGCTACCAAAGAAACATCTGAAATCCATCATCAGACGAATGACTGACGGTGCTGCATGAGTGAAGTTTCACCACCCGAGACAATAAAATAGATTCTGAATTTATTACATTCATTAAATCCTTAATCAGATTTATCTGAATTTATAGCAATTTAAAGAGATTTTATTTCAGGTATTTAGATGTTGATGTTTTTAGGAAGCAGGCTGACACTGCAGTTTCCAAACACACGTTTATAAAACCAGAGCTACAGTTTTCACCTTAATACTGATGACAAAGTGGATGCTGGCAACTGTAACATCAGGCTTAGCTTAGCAATTCCCTCCATCCAATTCACCTTGTAGCTTCTGGTTCTCTCTCTCCATCCTCTGCAGAAGGATCTGCTGCAGAATGGCCTTCCTCCAGAGCTCCCTCAACTCCTCTTTGCTCCTCTTTGTACTCTCCTCTGGCACCGCCGTCATAGGGTCTCCACTCCCACTTGCCACCGCTGGGCCCACACAAATTCGACCTCCATCCAGACAGGAATCCAGCCGCTCTGAAAGATGCATCAGATTATTACATGAAGGCCCTGAAAACAGACGCCGCTATTTCTGCCTCCGTTTGAATTCAAAACCAAGAACCCTAGTATGCAAATTAGAAAATAAAAATATTTTGAGTTTTCTTACTATTTCAAATCAGAATTTTAGCTCATAGCACATGATCAAAGCTGAAGTCAACTGGATCAAGATAAAAAAATAAAGATATAATGTAGATATAACTGTAAGCAGTGCTAATATTGTGCATGTGCAGTTTATAAAAACAAACATGGGATATGCTTGAAGAATAAATGTAGAAAAAAACAAAGGTAAAATGTACCCAAAATTATAATTTTTTGTGAACACAAAAAATTCCAAAGAATGCAAACAAATATTTGCACGTTTATTTCAGGTTGCAAAAGTCTACTCATTCTTAAGACCAGGACAACACTCTGGAATGAAAATACACACATTTTTGACCTGGGTTGTTCTCATCTAATGTTTTAAGTCCTAAACATCACATCTGATTTAAATATTTATAACATCAAATTGAGTTCTAATAAATGCAAAGTCAAATAAATTAGTCCAACGTGTCTGAAAGTTGCCTGGATGGTCTCAGATTTCTGACACTCTTGCAAACAATATAAATATATCCGAGTATAAAGATGCCTAAAATGTGTCTGTGTGACTCCACCTTAAAGTACAGGGTGGATCCCAAACCTCTAAATACTCCCGTGTTGTTTACAACATACCAACAATCCAGAAAGCACTTGCTTCTCTTTCAGTTCGTAAGAAATCATAATAGTTTGATCACTTAAGCTCGGCCACGCACGCAACGTATCTGAGCCCGGCTCAGGTATGCACACTTGATACGGATCTTTATAGTGATTCCTCCAAGAAAGCCTGGAAGTTGCCCTTGATGCACAGGCACACGTCTGCAGGTACAGGCTCAACATTATGGCACTATGAATTTGTTTTGAGATGGTTTCCAAGATACAGAATAAATAATCGTATAACTGTACTTTTAAGAAAGGTGTAGACAGGTACATATCCCATGCGCGTGCACACGCACACACACACACACACACAAACACAGGTACCCTCTGCATCTTCCCTTCTACAAACACAAACAAGTTATTTTCTGCACAAAGTGGAGCAGACCATTTCCTGAGCAAATAATGTGGCTAGAACAAACATACAAGGTGGGTGAACAAGGCTGGTGCTGTCCTCTGGCACTGCACGCGTGTGTGTGTGTGTGTGTGTGCGTGCGTGCGTGCGTGCGTGTGTGTGTGTGTGTGCGTGCGTGCGTGCGTGCGCGCGGACTGTCAACATGACCTTCATACCACCATCCCCTGCCAACACGCACGCCCCTCACACACAACACACACACACACACACCCATGACCTCATGTATGTAAGGACACACAGACACACCCAAATGAACCAAAACTTTGCGCTGCATTCAGGCAGAACAAAGCATTCATTCTGACCTGCTAAAAGCAATGGCTGTCACGGTTTTTCCGTCTACTTGGTGCAGATCTTTTCAGAACTGTGGACAGATGTCTTTCCTGTTCTTTTCATTTGAGGAGGGAAATGAACAGACCAACGCTACTTTACTCAATTCTTATAAACAACATGTTATGCAGGATGGCAGACAATCCCACATTCCACCTATTAGATACGTGAGCAAACGCTGCATGGGTGTGTGCAGAAGTTAACAGAGCTACAAACAAACCTGCAAAGAAAATAAATCCTGCTGGTGCATTATGGAGGTGGTCATAAATCCAATATTACATGAAGAACTTAGAAACTCAGACAGATTTCTGTACAATTCAAATCAATTCAATTCAAAGATACTTCATTAATCCCAGAGGGAAATTAGAGTTTCAGTACACACAATTCTGAGATCAGACATACATACAGACACATGACAAGAATTGGTGACTGTGGTCATTCGCAACCCGAGCCGCGCTACCTTAATAGAGATCAGAGGGTTTATATGAGGATTGAGTCAGGTGGAGGAAAAAAAGGTACTTCAGTTACCCTCCACAGGGAGGACAGCTTTGCTCTGCAAAAAACACCTCAGACAGAAATGCAACAGACTTCAGACATTACACAACATAAGTGTCCACTAGGTGGGGAGGTAGGGTTGGGGACTCTCCTAACATCAGTACATGCAGCTGCAATGAGCAGCGCTCGCCACCTCCGTTTGGACTGGGGAGGGAGATAATGGGTTAGAAAGCACAGTGACTCCTGGAAACGGTTCCACGACCTTCACCGGTCACAGTCCCGCCCAGGCTGGGATAGGAAGACAGAGTTGCCATGGTGACAGCAGCATTCCACATTTCTTCTGAGGGGGAGTATTCACTTCAGCCTTACAGGCTCAAGGGCACCAGATTCAGATAAGAACTTGTTTTGGGGCCAGAAAGAGATCATTTCCTCTCTGCCTTAAAGTTCTGTTGATCTCCAACCCCTCTGGATCCCAATCATGGCGTAAATTAATCTATTCCCAATCCGTGCTGTCCCGTCAACTCTCTCTGATCAAATCCATCTTCTGTGCCAGAGCCTGAATCTCAGCCAAAGTTCCAAGCTTACAACTCATCTCGACAATGATATGAGTCTGTGCGTTCACAGCGCGGTGTAACCCATCCCTGAGCTTCGGGATTGAGCCAATATTCCTGGACAGCTCATTAATTTTCCGGTGAGCCGGGTAACCGCTCAGGCCAAACCGCAAGAATCCCGACACCAACACCACGAATATCCAAACATCTTCAGAATCCTCTACAGACAGTTGAGAGAGGCAGATCAGGTTCCACTGTTTCCAGGAGTCCATGATATGTCCAACCGGATCTGTCCCAAAGGGGCACCTGGGAGCCCCTTCTCCCGTTCTCATCGTTGAGAACATTTTGTCAATCGCGTTGAGAGACCAGCTGACCAGGTCCATTTTTAATCATTTCCAGTTTCCAGAAATAATGCAGAAAGAGCCGTGCACACAAAGACAGGACAAAGAGCCTTGGGATAAGAGAGGGAGGAGAGGAGGAAAAAGCGTCTGTACTCTCCAAGAGCCGGAATGAATTAGAAAATAATTTTTTAAATGTTGCCTTCATAGATAAAAGGCAAAAGGCTTCTTTGGAGCCGGTAAATGAGGCTGTTTAGGTTCAAGTTAGGTTGTTTTTAAATAAAATTAGAATTTTCAGCCACTAAAAGGATATAAAACAAGTAGAAACTGCACACCTGGTAAAAATCAGGAATCACATAAAAATAATAAGTGTAATCGAATGTTAAGCTTGAGATTGCAGCACTTGTGATCACCAAGATTAGTAAATCTGGCTCTAACTGACTCTTAAATGAGAAAACGGGTTTCCTAATACCTACTTAAGGGTAAGACACACACACACACACACACACACCTTTATCCCAACCAACTCAGCATACAGGCTGGCACGGTGATGTATGTTTGTAAGATGGTTAAAAAAACAATTATGTTTGGAGAGCTCATCTTCAGTCATCTGGAACATCTGAGAGGTTTCACCCAAAGCCCGACTGACTTGAGATTATTTTAGCTTCATTTCAAATGTAATTCTTCTTGAGCAAAACATTCCTTTGTATATTAGCTGACGATTACAGATTATGGATGCCTGTTAGACTAAACATCTAAAATAATGTGGCATAAAGGTCAAACAGATTATTTAATGCTGACACCAGCAGAATTATAAAGGAGTTCACCAAGGATCACCAGAGAAAATTTTGAGAAAACAACAAAATTAGAAGTGGCAAATAAATAAGTTCAGACTGCATTTTTTTGGTTCTTTTTAAAACACAGAAAATGTTTCTTTTTTACCTTGCGGACAGTTTCGTTTACCGGCTGTAAACTTCCTCAGAGCTGACAGCCTTTACAGCCGGTGAACAAAACTGTCAGCAAGGTAAAAAATAAACATTTTTTGTGTTTTAAAAAAGAACCAAAAATGCTGTTTGAAACTAAACACAGCAAGAACATACGAAAGATAAATAAGTTCAGGTTCTCCATAGAAAATGATAGAATCACACAAATGTTCTCTTCCACACAATGCAGCTCTCACCACGTCAAGGACAACAGCGACACATAGAGGACATGTCTCATCATTACAGTTGCCATGCGCTGCTTTTTGACCTTAAGAACTCAGCGGTCTAAAGGTAATGCACTTTTAACTTTTGT